>NC_092371.1:117765811-117868497 GCF_030028105.1 Mobula birostris | reverse complement strand
CACCAAACTACTGTGTGTTAACCTAATGCAAACACCTTAAATCTACTTCCCAAATGATTCTGAGTTGTTTAAAACCTGTTTCATGCTTCTGTTGAGCAAGACAAAAAAGTTGTTTTCTCAGGGCAAGCAATGCTTTGACATTACCAATAGTATACATTTCAATGTTACACCAAACTACTGTGTGGAAACCTAATGGAAACACCTTAAGTTAACTTTCCACATGATTCTGAGTTCTTAAAAACTGATTTCATGCCTCTGTTGAGCAAGACAAAAAAGTTGTTTTCTCAGGACATGCATGCTTTGACATTACCAATAGTATACACTTCAATTTTACACCAAACTACTGTGTGCAAACCTAATGTTAACAGTTTAAGTTAACTTTCCACATGATTATGAGATGTTTAAAACTGGTTTCATGCTTCTGCAGAGCAAGACAAAAAAGTTGTTTTCTCAGGGCATACAACGCTTTGACATTACCAAGCGTATACATTTCAATCTTACACCAAACTGCTGTGTGGAAACCTAATGGAGACACCTTAAATCAACTTTCCACATGATTCTGAGTTGTTTAAAACTGGTTTCATGCCTGTGCTGAGCTAGACCAAAAAGTTATATTCTCAGGGCACGCAATGCTTTGACATTACCAAGAGTATACATCTCAATTTTACACCAAACTACTGTGTGCAAACCTAATTCAAACACCTTAAATCAACTTCTCACATGATTCTGAGTTGTTTAAAACATGTTTCATGCCTCTGTTGAGCAAGACAAAAAAGTTGTTTTCTCAGGGCATACAATGCCTTGACATTACCAATAGTATACATTTCAATTTTACACCAAACTACTGTGTGGAAACCTAATGGAAACACCTTAAGTTAACTTTCCACATGATTCTGAGTTCTTAAAAACTGATTTCATGCCTCTGTTGAGCAAGACAAAAAAGTTGTTTTCTCAGGACATGCATGCTTTGACATTACCAATAGTATAGACTTCAATTTTACACCAAACTACTGTGTGCAAACCTAATGTTAACAGTTTAAGTTAACTTTCCACATGATTCTGAGTTGTTTAAAACTGGTTTCATGCCTGTGCTGAGCAAGACAAAAAAGTTATTTTCTCAGGGCATGCAATGCTTTGACATTAACAAGAGTATACATTTCAATTTTACACCAAACTACTGTGTGCAAACCTAATGTTAACAGTTTAAGTTTCTTTCCACATGATTCTGAGTTGTTTAAAACTGGTTTCATGCCTGTGCTGAGCTAGACAAAAAAGTTATTTTCTCAGGGCACGCAATGCTTTGACATTACCAAGAGTATACATCTCAATTTTACACCAAACTACTGTGTGCAATCCTAATTCAAACACCTTAAATCAACTTCTCACATGATTCTGAGTTGTTTAAAACAAGTTTCATGCCTCTGTTGAGCAAGACAAAAAAGTTGTTTTCTCAGGGCATACAATGCCTTGACATTACCAATAGTATACATTTCAATTTTACACCAAACTACTGTGTGGAAACCTAATGGAAACACCTTAAGTTAACTTTCCACATGATTCTGAGTTCTTAAAAACTGATTTCATGCCTCTGTTGAGCAAGACAAAAAAGTTGTTTTCTCAGGACATGCATGCTTTGACATTACCAATAGTATAGACTTCAATTTTACACCAAACTACTGTGTGCAAACCTAATGTTAACAGTTTAAGTTAACTTTCCACATGATTCTGAGTTGTTTAAAACTGGTTTCATGCCTGTGCTGAGCAAGACAAAAAAGTTATTTTCTCAGGGCATGCAATGCTTTGACATTAACAAGAGTATACATTTCAATTTTACACCAAACTACTGTGTGCAAACCTAATGTTAACAGTTTAAGTTTCTTTCCACATGATTATGAGATGTTTAAAACTGGTTTCATGCTTCTGCAGAGCAAGACAAAAAAGTTGTTTTCTCAGGGCATACAACGCTTTGACATTACCAATAGTATACATTTCAATTTTACACCAAACTACTGGGTGCAAACCTAATGTTAACAGTTTAAGTTAACTTTCCACATGATTCTGAGTTGTTTAAAACTGGTTTCATGCCTCTGCTGAGCAAGACAAAAAAGTTATTTTCTCAGGGCATATAATGCTATGACATTTCCAATAGTATACATTTAAATTTTACACCAAACTACTGTGTGTTAACCTAATGCAAACACCTTAAATCTACTTCCCAAATGATTCTGAGTTGTTTAAAACCTGTTTCATGCTTCTGTTGAGCAAGACAAAAAAGTTGTTTTCTCAGGGCAAGCAATGCTTTGACATTACCAATAGTATACATTTCAATGTTACACCAAACTACTGTGTGGAAACCTAATGGAAACACCTTAAGTTAACTTTCCACATGATTCTGAGTTCTTAAAAACTGATTTCATGCCTCTGTTGAGCAAGACAAAAAAGTTGTTTTCTCAGGACATGCATGCTTTGACATTACCAATAGTATACACTTCAATTTTACACCAAACTACTGTGTGCAAACCTAATGTTAACAGTTTAAGTTAACTTTCCACATGATTATGAGATGTTTAAAACTGGTTTCATGCTTCTGCAGAGCAAGACAAAAAAGTTGTTTTCTCTGGGCATACAAAGCTTTGACATTACCAAGCGTATACATTTCAATCTTACACCAAACTGCTGTGTGGAAACCTAATGGAGACACCTTAAATCAACTTTCCACATGATTCTGAGTTGTTTAAAACTGGTTTCATGCCTGTGCTGAGCTAGACAAAAAAGTTATTTTCTCAGGGCACGCAATGCTTTGACATTACCAAGAGTATACATCTCAATTTTACACCAAACTACTGTGTGTAATCCTAATTCAAACACCTTAAATCAACTTCTCACATGATTCTGAGTTGTTTAAAACAAGTTTCATGCCTCTGTTGAGCAAGACAAAAAAGTTGTTTTCTCAGGGCATACAATGCCTTGACATTACCAATAGTATACATTTCAATTTTACACCAAACTACTGTGTGGAAACCTAATGGAAACACCTTAAGTTAACTTTCCACATGATTCTGAGTTCTTAAAAACTGATTTCATGCCTCTGTTGAGCAAGACAAAAAAGTTGTTTTCTCAGGACATGCATGCTTTGACATTACCAATAGTATAGACTTCAATTTTACACCAAACTACTGTGTGCAAACTTAATGTTAACAGTTTAAGTTAACTTTCCACATGATTCTGAGTTCTTTAAAACTGGTTTCATGCCTGTGCTGAGCAAGACAAAAAAGTTATTTTCTCAGGGCATATAATGCTATGACATTTCCAATAGTATACATTTAAATTTTACACCAAACTACTGTGTGTTAACCTAATACAAACACCTTAAATCTACTTCCCAAATGATTCTGAGTTGTTTAAAACCTGTTTCATGCTTCTGTTGAGCAAGACAAAAAAGTTGTTTTCTCAGGGCAAGCAATGCTTTGACATTACCAATAGTATACATTTCAATGTTACACCAAACTACTGTGTGGAAACCTAATGGAAACACCTTAAGTTAACTTTCCACATGATTCTGAGTTCTTAAAAACTGATTTCATGCCTCTGTTGAGCAAGACAAAAAAGTTGTTTTCTCAGGACATGCATGCTTTGACATTACCAATAGTATACACTTCAATTTTACACCAAACTACTGTGTGCAAACCTAATGTTAACAGTTTAAGTTAACTTTCCACATGATTATGAGATGTTTAAAACTGGTTTCATGCTTCTGCAGAGCAAGACAAAAAAGTTGTTTTCTCAGGGCATACAACGCTTTGACATTACCAAGCGTATACATTTCAATCTTACACCAAACTACTGTGTGGAAACCTAATGGAAACACCTTAAGTTTACTTTCAACATGATTCTGAGTTCTTAAAAACTGATTTCATGCCTCTGTTGAGCAAGACAAAAAAGTTGTTTTCTCAGGACATGCATGCTTTGACATTACCAATAGTATACACTTCAATTTTACACCAAACTACTGTGTGCAAACCTAATGTTAACAGTTTAAGTTAACTTTCCACATGATTCTGAGTTGTTTAAAACTGGTTTCATGCCTGTGCTGAGCAAGACAAAAAAGTTATTTTCTCAGGGCATGCAATGCTTTGACATTAACAAGAGTATACATTTCAATTTTACACCAAACTACTGTGTGCAAACCTAATGTTAACAGTTTAAGTTTCTTTCCACATGATTATGAGATGTTTAAAACTGGTTTCATGCCTCTGCGGAGCAAGACAAAAAAGTTGTTTTCTCAGGGCATACAACGCTTTGACATTACCAATAGTATACATTTCAATTTTACACCAAACTACTGGGTGCAAACCTAATGTTAACAGTTTAAGTTAACTTTCCACATGATTCTGAGTTGTTTAAAACTGGTTTCATGCCTCTGCTGAGCAAGACAAAAAAGTTATTTTCTCAGGGCATATAATGCTATGACATTTCCAATAGTATACATTTAAATTTTACACCAAACTACTGTGTGTTAACCTAATGCAAACACCTTAAATCTACTTCCCAAATGATTCAGAGTTGTTTAAAACCTGTTTCATGCTTCTGTTGAGCAAGACAAAAAAGTTGTTTTCTCAGGGCAAGCAATGCTTTGACATTACCAATAGTATACATTTCAATGTTACACCAAACTACTGTGTGGAAACCTAATGGAAACACCTTAAGTTAACTTTCCACATGATTCTGAGTTCTTAAAAACTGATTTCATGCCTCTGTTGAGCAAGACAAAAAAGTTGTTTTCTCAGGACATGCATGCTTTGACATTACCAATAGTATACACTTCAATTTTACACCAAACTACTGTGTGCAAACCTAATGTTAACAGTTTAAGTTAACTTTCCACATGATTATGAGATGTTTAAAACTGGTTTCATGCTTCTGCAGAGCAAGACAAAAAAGTTGTTTTCTCAGGGCATACAACGCTTTGACATTACCAAGCGTATACATTTCAATCTTACACCAAACTGCTGTGTGGAAACCTAATGGAGACACCTTAAATCAACTTTCCACATGATTCTGAGTTGTTTAAAACTGGTTTCATGCCTGTGCTGAGCTAGACCAAAAAGTTATATTCTCAGGGCACGCAATGCTTTGACATTACCAAGAGTATACATCTCAATTTTACACCAAACTACTGTGTGCAAACCTAATTCAAACACCTTAAATCAACTTCTCACATGATTCTGAGTTGTTTAAAACAAGTTTCATGCCTCTGTTGAGCAAGACAAAAAAGTTGTTTTCTCAGGGCATACAATGCCTTGACATTACCAATAGTATACATTTCAATTTTACACCAAACTACTGTGTGGAAACCTAATGGAAACACCTTAAGTTAACTTTCCACATGATTCTGAGTTCTTAAAAACTGATTTCATGCCTCTGTTGAGCAAGACAAAAAAGTTGTTTTCTCAGGACATGCATGCTTTGACATTACCAATAGTATAGACTTCAATTTTACACCAAACTACTGTGTGCAAACCTAATGTTAACAGTTTAAGTTAACTTTCCACATGATTCTGAGTTGTTTAAAACTGGTTTCATGCCTGTGCTGAGCAAGACAAAAAAGTTATTTTCTCAGGGCATGCAATGCTTTGACATTAACAAGAGTATACATTTCAATTTTACACCAAACTACTGTGTGCAAACCTAATGTTAACAGTTTAAGTTTCTTTCCACATGATTATGAGATGTTTAAAACTGGTTTCATGCTTCTGCAGAGCAAGACAAAAAAGTTGTTTTCTCAGGGCATACAACGCTTTGACATTACCAATAGTATACATTTCAATTTTACACCAAACTACTGGGTGCAAACCTAATGTTAACAGTTTAAGTTAACTTTCCACATGATTCTGAGTTGTTTAAAACTGGTTTCATGCCTCTGCTGAGCAAGACAAAAAAGTTATTTTCTCAGGGCATATAATGCTATGACATTTCCAATAGTATACATTTAAATTTTACACCAAACTACTGTGTGTTAACCTAATGCAAACACCTTAAATCTACTTCCCAAATGATTCTGAGTTGTTTAAAACCTGTTTCATGCTTCTGTTGAGCAAGACAAAAAAGTTGTTTTCTCAGGGCAAGCAATGCTTTGACATTACCAATAGTATACATTTCAATGTTACACCAAACTACTGTGTGGAAACCTAATGGAAACACCTTAAGTTAACTTTCCACATGATTCTGAGTTCTTAAAAACTGATTTCATGCCTCTGTTGAGCAAGACAAAAAAGTTGTTTTCTCAGGACATGCATGCTTTGACATTACCAATAGTATACACTTCAATTTTACACCAAACTACTGTGTGCAAACCTAATGTTAACAGTTTAAGTTAACTTTCCACATGATTATGAGATGTTTAAAACTGGTTTCATGCTTCTGCAGAGCAAGACAAAAAAGTTGTTTTCTCTGGGCATACAAAGCTTTGACATTACCAAGCGTATACATTTCAATCTTACACCAAACTGCTGTGTGGAAACCTAATGGAGACACCTTAAATCAACTTTCCACATGATTCTGAGTTGTTTAAAACTGGTTTCATGCCTGTGCTGAGCTAGACAAAAAAGTTATTTTCTCAGGGCAAGCAATGCTTTGACATTACCAAGAGTATACATCTCAATTTTACACCAAACTACTGTGTGTAATCCTAATTCAAACACCTTAAATCAACTTCTCACATGATTCTGAGTTGTTTAAAACAAGTTTCATGCCTCTGTTGAGCAAGACAAAAAAGTTGTTTTCTCAGGGCATACAATGCCTTGACATTACCAATAGTATACATTTCAATTTTACACCAAACTACTGTGTGGAAACCTAATGGAAACACCTTAAGTTAACTTTCCACATGATTCTGAGTTCTTAAAAATTGATTTCATGCCTCTGTTGAGCAAGACAAAAAAGTTGTTTTCTCAGGACATGCATGCTTTGACATTACCAATAGTATAGACTTCAATTTTACACCAAACTACTGTGTGCAAACTTAATGTTAACAGTTTAAGTTAACTTTCCACATGATTCTGAGTTGTTTAAAACTGGTTTCATGCCTGTGCTGAGCAAGACAAAAAAGTTATTTTCTCAGGGCATGCAATGCTTTGACATTACCAAGAGTATACATTTCAATTTTACACCAAACTACTGGGTGCAAACCTAATGTTAACAGTTTAGGTTAACTTTCCAGATGATTCTGAGTTGTTTAAAACTGGTTTCATGCCTCTGCTGAGCAAGACAAAAAAGTTATTTTCTCAGGACATGCATGCTTTGACATTACCAATAGTATACACTTCAATTTTACTCCAAACTACTCTGTGCAAACCTAATGTTAACGGTTTAAGTTAACTTTCCACATGATTATGAGATGTTTAAAACTGGTTTCATGCTTCTGCAGAGCAAGACAAAAAAGTTGTTTTCTCAGGGCATACAACGCTTTGACATTACCAAGCGTATACATTTCAATCTTACACCAAACTACTGTGTGGAAACCTAATGGAAACACCTTAAGTTTACTTTCAACATGATTCTGAGTTCTTAAAAACTGATTTCATGCCTCTGTTGAGCAAGACAAAAAAGTTGTTTTCTCAGGGCATGCAATGCTTTGACATTACCAAGAGTATACATTTCAATTTTACACCAAACTACTGTGTGCAAACCTAAGGTTAACAGTTTAAGTTTCTTTCCACATGATTATGAGATGTTTAAAACTGGTTTCATGCTTCTGCAGAGCAAGACAAAAAAGTTGTTTTCTCAGGGCATACAACGCTTTGACATTACCAATAGTATACATTTCAATTTTACACCAAACTACTGGGTGCAAACCTAATGTTAACAGTTTAAGTTAACTTTCCACATGATTCTGAGTTGTTTAAAACTGGTTTCATGCCTCTGCTGAGCAAGACAAAAAAGTTATTTTCTCAGGGCATATAATGCTATGACATTTCCAATAGTATACATTTAAATTTTACACCAAACTACTGTGTGTTAACCTAATGCAAACACCTTAAATCTACTTCCCAAATGATTCTGAGTTGCTTAAAACCTGTTTCATGCTTCTGTTGAGCAAGACAAAAAAGTTGTTTTCTCAGGGCAAGCAATGCTTTGACATTACCAATAGTATACATTTCAATGTTACACCAAACTACTGTGTGGAAACCTAATGGAAACACCTTAAGTTAACTTTCCACATGATTCTGAGTTCTTAAAAACTGATTTCATGCCTCTGTTGAGCAAGACAAAAAAGTTGTTTTCTCAGGACATGCATGCTTTGACATTACCAATAGTATACACTTCAATTTTACTCCAAACTACTGTGTGCAAACCTAATGTTAACAGTTTAAGTTAACTTTCCACATGATTCTGAGTTGTTTAAAACTGGTTTCATGCCTGTGCTGAGCAAGACAAAAAAGTTATTTTCTCAGGGCATGCAATGCTTTGACATTACCAAGAGTATACATTTCAATTTTACACCAAACTACTGTGTGCAAACCTAAGGTTAACAGTTTAAGTTTCTTTCCACATGATTATGAGATGTTTAAAACTGGTTTCATGCTTCTGCAGAGCAAGACAAAAAAGTTGTTTTCTCAGGGCATACAACGCTTTGACATTACCAATAGTATACATTTCAATTTTACACCAAACTACTGGGTGCAAACCTAATGTTAACAGTTTAAGTTAACTTTCCACATGATTCTGAGTTGTTTAAAACTGGTTTCATGCCTCTGCTGAGCAAGACAAAAAAGTTATTTTCTCAGGGCATATAATGCTATGACATTTCCAATAGTATACATTTAAATTTTACACCAAACTACTGTGTGTTAACCTAATGCAAACACCTTAAATCTACTTCCCAAATGATTCTGAGTTGCTTAAAACCTGTTTCATGCTTCTGTTGAGCAAGACAAAAAAGTTGTTTTCTCAGGGCAAGCAATGCTTTGACATTACCAATAGTATACATTTCAATGTTACACCAAACTACTGTGTGGAAACCTAATGGAAACACCTTAAGTTAACTTTCCACATGATTCTGAGTTCTTAAAAACTGATTTCATGCCTCTGTTGAGCAAGACAAAAAAGTTGTTTTCTCAGGACATGCATGCTTTGACATTACCAATAGTATACACTTCAATTTTACTCCAAACTACTGTGTGCAAACCTAATGTTAACAGTTTAAGTTAACTTTCCACATGATTCTGAGTTGTTTAAAACTGGTTTCATGCCTGTGCTGAGCAAGACAAAAAAGTTATTTTCTCAGGGCATGCAATGCTTTGACATTACCAAGAGTATACATTTCAATTTTACACCAAACTACTGGGTGCAAACCTAATGTTAACAGTTTAGGTTAACTTTCCAGATGATTCTGAGTTGTTTAAAACTGGTTTCATGCCTCTGCTGAGCAAGACAAAAAAGTTATTTTCTCAGGACATGCATGCTTTGACATTACCAATAGTATACACTTCAATTTTACACCAAACTACTCTGTGCAAACCTAATGTTAACGGTTTAAGTTAACTTTCCACATGATTATGAGATGTTTAAAACTGGTTTCATGCTTCTGCAGAGCAAGACAAAAAAGTTATTTTCTCAGGGCATATAATGCTATGACATTTCCAATAGTATACATTTAAATTTTACACCAAACTACTGTGTGTTAACCTAATGCAAACACCTTAAATCTACTTCCCAAATGATTCTGAGTTGCTTAAAACCTGTTTCATGCTTCTGTTGAGCAAGACAAAAAAGTTGTTTTCTCAGGGCAAGCAATGCTTTGACATTACCAATAGTATACATTTCAATGTTACACCAAACTACTGTGTGGAAACCTAATGGAAACACCTTAAGTTAACTTTCCACATGATTCTGAGTTCTTAAAAACTGATTTCATGCCTCTGTTGAGCAAGACAAAAAAGTTGTTTTCTCAGGACATGCATGCTTTGACATTACCAATAGTATACACTTCAATTTTACACCAAACTACTGTGTGCAAACCTAATGTTAACAGTTTAAGTTAACTTTCCACATGATTATGAGATGTTTAAAACTGGTTTCATGCTTCTGCAGAGCAAGACAAAAAAGTTGTTTTCTCAGGGCATACAACGCTTTGACATTACCAAGCGTATACATTTCAATCTTACACCAAACTACTGTGTGGAAACCTAATGGAAACACCTTAAGTTTACTTTCAACATGATTCTGAGTTCTTAAAAACTGATTTCATGCCTCTGTTGAGCAAGACAAAAAAGTTGTTTTCTCAGGACATGCATGCTTTGACATTACCAATAGTATACACTTCAATTTTACACCAAACTACTGTGTGCAAACCTAATGTTAACAGTTTAAGTTAACTTTCCACATGATTCTGAGTTGTTTAAAACTGGTTTCATGCCTGTGCTGAGCAAGACAAAAAAGTTATTTTCTCAGGGCATGCAATGCTTTGACATTAACAAGAGTATACATTTCAATTTTACACCAAACTACTGTGTGCAAACCTAATGTTAACAGTTTAAGTTTCTTTCCACATGATTATGAGATGTTTAAAACTGGTTTCATGCTTCTGCGGAGCAAGACAAAAAAGTTGTTTTCTCAGGGCATACAACGCTTTGACATTACCAATAGTATACATTTCAATTTTACACCAAACTACTGGGTGCAAACCTAATGTTAACAGTTTAAGTTAACTTTCCACATGATTCTGAGTTGTTTAAAACTGGTTTCATGCCTCTGCTGAGCAAGACAAAAAAGTTATTTTCTCAGGGCATATAATGCTATGACATTTCCAATAGTATACATTTAAATTTTACACCAAACTACTGTGTGTTAACCTAATGCAAACACCTTAAATCTACTTCCCAAATGATTCTGAGTTGTTTAAAACCTGTTTCATGCTTCTGTTGAGCAAGACAAAAAAGTTGTTTTCTCAGGGCAAGCAATGCTTTGACATTACCAATAGTATACATTTCAATGTTACACCAAACTACTGTGTGGAAACCTAATGGAAACACCTTAAGTTAACTTTCCACATGATTCTGAGTTCTTAAAAACTGATTTCATGCCTCTGTTGAGCAAGACAAAAAAGTTGTTTTCTCAGGACATGCATGCTTTGACATTACCAATAGTATACACTTCAATTTTACACCAAACTACTGTGTGCAAACCTAATGTTAACAGTTTAAGTTAACTTTCCACATGATTATGAGATGTTTAAAACTGGTTTCATGCTTCTGCAGAGCAAGACAAAAAAGTTGTTTTCTCAGGGCATACAACGCTTTGACATTACCAAGCGTATACATTTCAATCTTACACCAAACTGCTGTGTGGAAACCTAATGGAGACACCTTAAATCAACTTTCCACATGATTCTGAGTTGTTTAAAACTGGTTTCATGCCTGTGCTGAGCTAGACCAAAAAGTTATATTCTCAGGGCACGCAATGCTTTGACATTACCAAGAGTATACATCTCAATTTTACACCAAACTACTGTGTGCAAACCTAATTCAAACACCTTAAATCAACTTCTCACATGATTCTGAGTTGTTTAAAACATGTTTCATGCCTCTGTTGAGCAAGACAAAAAAGTTGTTTTCTCAGGGCATACAATGCCTTGACATTACCAATAGTATACATTTCAATTTTACACCAAACTACTGTGTGGAAACCTAATGGAAACACCTTAAGTTAACTTTCCACATGATTCTGAGTTCTTAAAAACTGATTTCATGCCTCTGTTGAGCAAGACAAAAAAGTTGTTTTCTCAGGACATGCATGCTTTGACATTACCAATAGTATAGACTTCAATTTTACACCAAACTACTGTGTGCAAACCTAATGTTAACAGTTTAAGTTAACTTTCCACATGATTCTGAGTTGTTTAAAACTGGTTTCATGCCTGTGCTGAGCAAGACAAAAAAGTTATTTTCTCAGGGCATGCAATGCTTTGACATTAACAAGAGTATACATTTCAATTTTACACCAAACTACTGTGTGCAAACCTAATGTTAACAGTTTAAGTTTCTTTCCACATGATTCTGAGTTGTTTCAAACTGGTTTCATGCCTGTGCTGAGCTAGACAAAAAAGTTATTTTCTCAGGGCACGCAATGCTTTGACATTACCAAGAGTATACATCTCAATTTTACACCAAACTACTGTGTGCAATCCTAATTCAAACACCTTAAATCAACTTCTCACATGATTCTGAGTTGTTTAAAACAAGTTTCATGCCTCTGTTGAGCAAGACAAAAAAGTTGTTTTCTCAGGGCATACAATGCCTTGACATTACCAATAGTATACATTTCAATTTTACACCAAACTACTGTGTGGAAACCTAATGGAAACACCTTAAGTTAACTTTCCACATGATTCTGAGTTCTTAAAAACTGATTTCATGCCTCTGTTGAGCAAGACAAAAAAGTTGTTTTCTCAGGACATGCATGCTTTGACATTACCAATAGTATAGACTTCAATTTTACACCAAACTACTGTGTGCAAACCTAATGTTAACAGTTTAAGTTAACTTTCCACATGATTCTGAGTTGTTTAAAACTGGTTTCATGCCTGTGCTGAGCAAGACAAAAAAGTTATTTTCTCAGGGCATGCAATGCTTTGACATTAACAAGAGTATACATTTCAATTTTACACCAAACTACTGTGTGCAAACCTAATGTTAACAGTTTAAGTTTCTTTCCACATGATTATGAGATGTTTAAAACTGGTTTCATGCTTCTGCAGAGCAAGACAAAAAAGTTGTTTTCTCAGGGCATACAACGCTTTGACATTACCAATAGTATACATTTCAATTTTACACCAAACTACTGGGTGCAAACCTAATGTTAACAGTTTAAGTTAACTTTCCACATGATTCTGAGTTGTTTAAAACTGGTTTCATGCCTCTGCTGAGCAAGACAAAAAAGTTATTTTCTCAGGGCATATAATGCTATGACATTTCCAATAGTATACATTTAAATTTTACACCAAACTACTGTGTGTTAACCTAATGCAAACACCTTAAATCTACTTCCCAAATGATTCTGAGTTGTTTAAAACCTGTTTCATGCTTCTGTTGAGCAAGACAAAAAAGTTGTTTTCTCAGGGCAAGCAATGCTTTGACATTACCAATAGTATACATTTCAATGTTACACCAAACTACTGTGTGGAAACCTAATGGAAACACCTTAAGTTAACTTTCCACATGATTCTGAGTTCTTAAAAACTGATTTCATGCCTCTGTTGAGCAAGACAAAAAAGTTGTTTTCTCAGGACATGCATGCTTTGACATTACCAATAGTATACACTTCAATTTTACACCAAACTACTGTGTGCAAACCTAATTTTAACAGTTGAAGTTAACTTTCCACATGATTATGAGATGTTTAAAACTGGTTTCATGCTTCTGCAGAGCAAGACAAAAAAGTTGTTTTCTCTGGGCATACAAAGCTTTGACATTACCAAGCGTATACATTTCAATCTTACACCAAACTGCTGTGTGGAAACCTAATGGAGACACCTTAAATCAACTTTCCACATGATTCTGAGTTGTTTAAAACTGGTTTCATGCCTGTGCTGAGCTAGACAAAAAAGTTATTTTCTCAGGGAACGCAATGCTTTGACATTACCAAGAGTATACATCTCAATTTTACACCAAACTACTGTGTGTAATCCTAATTCAAACACCTTAAATCAACTTCTCACATGATTCTGAGTTGTTTAAAACAAGTTTCATGCCTCTGTTGAGCAAGACAAAAAAGTTGTTTTCTCAGGGCATACAATGCCTTGACATTACCAATAGTATACATTTCAATTTTACACCAAACTACTGTGTGGAAACCTAATGGAAACACCTTAAGTTAACTTTCCACATGATTCTGAGTTCTTAAAAACTGATTTCATGCCTCTGTTGAGCAAGACAAAAAAGTTGTTTTCTCAGGACATGCATGCTTTGACATTACCAATAGTATAGACTTCAATTTTACACCAAACTACTGTGTGCAAACTTAATGTTAACAGTTTAAGTTAACTTTCCACATGATTCTGAGTTGTTTAAAACTGGTTTCATGCCTGTGCTGAGCAAGACAAAAAAGTTATTTTCTCAGGGCATGCAATGCTTTGACATTACCAAGAGTATACATTTCAATTTTACACCAAACTACTGGGTGCAAACCTAATGTTAACAGTTTAGGTTAACTTTCCAGATGATTCTGAGTTGTTTAAAACTGGTTTCATGCCTCTGCTGAGCAAGACAAAAAAGTTATTTTCTCAGGACATGCATGCTTTGACATTACCAATAGTATACACTTCAATTTTACTCCAAACTACTCTGTGCAAACCTAATGTTAACGGTTTAAGTTAACTTTCCACATGATTATGAGATGTTTAAAACTGGTTTCATGCTTCTGCAGAGCAAGACAAAAAAGTTGTTTTCTCAGGGCATACAACGCTTTGACATTACCAAGCGTATACATTTCAATCTTACACCAAACTACTGTGTGGAAACCTAATGGAAACACCTTAAGTTTACTTTCAACATGATTCTGAGTTCTTAAAAACTGATTTCATGCCTCTGTTGAGCAAGACAAAAAAGTTGTTTTCTCAGGACATGCATGCTTTGTCATTACCAATAGTATACACTTCAATTTTACACCAAACTACTGTGTGCAAACCTAATGTTAACAGTTTAAGTTAACTTTCCACATGATTCTGAGTTGTTTAAAACTGGTTTCATGCCTGTGCTGAGCAAGACAAAAAAGTTATTTTCTCAGGGCATGCAATGCTTTGACATTACCAAGAGTATACATTTCAATTTTACACCAAACTACTGTGTGCAAACCTAAGGTTAACAGTTTAAGTTTCTTTCCACATGATTATGAGATGTTTAAAACTGGTTTCATGCTTCTGCAGAGCAAGACAAAAAAGTTGTTTTCTCAGGGCATACAACGCTTTGACATTACCAATAGTATACATTTCAATTTTACACCAAACTACTGGGTGCAAACCTAATGTTAACAGTTTAAGTTAACTTTCCACATGATTCTGAGTTGTTTAAAACTGGTTTCATGCCTCTGCTGAGCAAGACAAAAAAGTTATTTTCTCAGGGCATATAATGCTATGACATTTCCAATAGTATACATTTAAATTTTACACCAAACTACTGTGTGTTAACCTAATGCAAACACCTTAAATCTACTTCCCAAATGATTCTGAGTTGCTTAAAACCTGTTTCATGCTTCTGTTGAGCAAGACAAAAAAGTTGTTTTCTCAGGGCAAGCAATGCTTTGACATTACCAATAGTATACATTTCAATGTTACACCAAACTACTGTGTGGAAACCTAATGGAAACACCTTAAGTTAACTTTCCACATGATTCTGAGTTCTTAAAAACTGATTTCATGCCTCTGTTGAGCAAGACAAAAAAGTTGTTTTCTCAGGACATGCATGCTTTGACATTACCAATAGTATACACTTCAATTTTACTCCAAACTACTGTGTGCAAACCTAATGTTAACAGTTTAAGTTAACTTTCCACATGATTCTGAGTTGTTTAAAACTGGTTTCATGCCTGTGCTGAGCAAGACAAAAAAGTTATTTTCTCAGGGCATGCAATGCTTTGACATTACCAAGAGTATACATTTCAATTTTACACCAAACTACTGTGTGCAAACCTAAGGTTAACAGTTTAAGTTTCTTTCCACATGATTATGAGATGTTTAAAACTGGTTTCATGCTTCTGCAGAGCAAGACAAAAAAGTTGTTTTCTCAGGGCATACAACGCTTTGACATTACCAATAGTATACATTTCAATTTTACACCAAACTACTGGGTGCAAACCTAATGTTAACAGTTTAAGTTAACTTTCCACATGATTCTGAGTTGTTTAAAACTGGTTTCATGCCTCTGCTGAGCAAGACAAAAAAGTTATTTTCTCAGGGCATATAATGCTATGACATTTCCAATAGTATACATTTAAATTTTACACCAAACTACTGTGTGTTAACCTAATGCAAACACCTTAAATCTACTTCCCAAATGATTCTGAGTTGCTTAAAACCTGTTTCATGCTTCTGTTGAGCAAGACAAAAAAGTTGTTTTCTCAGGGCAAGCAATGCTTTGACATTACCAATAGTATACATTTCAATGTTACACCAAACTACTGTGTGGAAACCTAATGGAAACACCTTAAGTTAACTTTCCACATGATTCTGAGTTCTTAAAAACTGATTTCATGCCTCTGTTGAGCAAGACAAAAAAGTTGTTTTCTCAGGACATGCATGCTTTGACATTACCAATAGTATACACTTCAATTTTACTCCAAACTACTGTGTGCAAACCTAATGTTAACAGTTTAAGTTAACTTTCCACATGATTCTGAGTTGTTTAAAACTGGTTTCATGCCTGTGCTGAGCAAGACAAAAAAGTTATTTTCTCAGGGCATGCAATGCTTTGACATTACCAAGAGTATACATTTCAATTTTACACCAAACTACTGGGTGCAAACCTAATGTTAACAG
This sequence comes from Mobula birostris, assembly GCF_030028105.1. Lineage (NCBI taxonomy): Eukaryota > Metazoa > Chordata > Chondrichthyes > Myliobatiformes > Myliobatidae > Mobula > Mobula birostris. The sequence goes on along the minus strand of NC_092371.1, from coordinate 117,851,966 downwards.
TTTAGGTTAACTTTCCAGATGATTCTGAGTTGTTTAAAACTGGTTTCATGCCTCTGCTGAGCAAGACAAAAAAGTTATTTTCTCAGGACATGCATGCTTTGACATTACCAATAGTATACACTTCAATTTTACACCAAACTACTCTGTGCAAACCTAATGTTAACGGTTTAAGTTAACTTTCCACATGATTATGAGATGTTTAAAACTGGTTTCATGCTTCTGCAGAGCAAGACAAAAAAGTTATTTTCTCAGGGCATATAATGCTATGACATTTCCAATAGTATACATTTAAATTTTACACCAAACTACTGTGTGTTAACCTAATGCAAACACCTTAAATCTACTTCCCAAATGATTCTGAGTTGCTTAAAACCTGTTTCATGCTTCTGTTGAGCAAGACAAAAAAGTTGTTTTCTCAGGGCAAGCAATGCTTTGACATTACCAATAGTATACATTTCAATGTTACACCAAACTACTGTGTGGAAACCTAATGGAAACACCTTAAGTTAACTTTCCACATGATTCTGAGTTCTTAAAAACTGATTTCATGCCTCTGTTGAGCAAGACAAAAAAGTTGTTTTCTCAGGACATGCATGCTTTGACATTACCAATAGTATACACTTCAATTTTACTCCAAACTACTGTGTGCAAACCTAATGTTAACAGTTTAAGTTAACTTTCCACATGATTCTGAGTTGTTTAAAACTGGTTTCATGCCTGTGCTGAGCAAGACAAAAAAGTTATTTTCTCAGGGCATGCAATGCTTTGACATTACCAAGAGTATACATTTCAATTTTACACCAAACTACTGTGTGCAAACCTAAGGTTAACAGTTTAAGTTTCTTTCCACATGATTATGAGATGTTTAAAACTGGTTTCATGCTTCTGCAGAGCAAGACAAAAAAGTTGTTTTCTCAGGGCATACAACGCTTTGACATTACCAATAGTATACATTTCAATTTTACACCAAACTACTGGGTGCAAACCTAATGTTAACAGTTTAAGTTAACTTTCCACATGATTCTGAGTTGTTTAAAACTGGTTTCATGCCTCTGCTGAGCAAGACAAAAAAGTTATTTTCTCAGGGCATATAATGCTATGACATTTCCAATAGTATACATTTAAATTTTACACCAAACTACTGTGTGTTAACCTAATGCAAACACCTTAAATCTACTTCCCAAATGATTCTGAGTTGTTTAAAACCTGTTTCATGCTTCTGTTGAGCAAGACAAAAAAGTTGTTTTCTCAGGGCAAGCAATGCTTTGACATTACCAATAGTATCCATTTCAATGTTACACCAAACTACTGTGTGGAAACCTAATGGAAACACCTTAAGTTAACTTTCCACATGATTCTGAGTTCTTAAAAACTGATTTCATGCCTCTGTTGAGCAAGACAAAAAAGTTGTTTTCTCAGGACATGCATGCTTTGACATTACCAATAGTATACACTTCAATTTTACTCCAAACTACTGTGTGCAAACCTAATGTTAACAGTTTAAGTTAACTTTCCACATGATTCTGAGTTGTTTAAAACTGGTTTCATGCCTGTGCTGAGCAAGACAAAAAAGTTATTTTCTCAGGGCATGCAATGCTTTGACATTACCAAGAGTATACATTTCAATTTTACACCAAACTACTGGGTGCAAACCTAATGTTAACAGTTTAGGTTAACTTTCCAGATGATTCTGAGTTGTTTAAAACTGGTTTCATGCCTCTGCTGAGCAAGACAAAAAAGTTATTTTCTCAGGACATGCATGCTTTGACATTACCAATAGTATACACTTCAATTTTACACCAAACTACTGTGTGCAAACCTAATGTTAACAGTTTAAGTTAACTTTCCACATGATTATGAGATGTTTAAAACTGGTTTCATGCTTCTGCAGAGCAAGACAAAAAAGTTGTTTTCTCAGGGCATACAACGCTTTGACATTACCAAGCGTATACATTTCAATCTTACACCAAACTACTGTGTGGAAACCTAATGGAAACACCTTAAGTTTACTTTCAACATGATTCTGAGTTCTTAAAAACTGATTTCATGCCTCTGTTGAGCAAGACAAAAAAGTTGTTTTCTCAGGACATGCATGCTTTGACATTACCAATAGTATACACTTCAATTTTACACCAAACTACTGTGTGCAAACCTAATGTTAACAGTTTAAGTTAACTTTCCACATGATTCTGAGTTGTTTAAAACTGGTTTCATGCCTGTGCTGAGCAAGACAAAAAAGTTATTTTCTCAGGGCATGCAATGCTTTGACATTAACAAGAGTATACATTTCAATTTTACACCAAACTACTGTGTGCAAACCTAATGTTAACAGTTTAAGTTTCTTTCCACATGATTATGAGATGTTTAAAACTGGTTTCATGCTTCTGCGGAGCAAGACAAAAAAGTTGTTTTCTCAGGGCATACAACGCTTTGACATTACCAATAGTATACATTTCAATTTTACACCAAACTACTGGGTGCAAACCTAATGTTAACAGTTTAAGTTAACTTTCCACATGATTCTGAGTTGTTTAAAACTGGTTTCATGCCTCTGCTGAGCAAGACAAAAAAGTTATTTTCTCAGGGCATATAATGCTATGACATTTCCAATAGTATACATTTAAATTTTACACCAAACTACTGTGTGTTAACCTAATGCAAACACCTTAAATCTACTTCCCAAATGATTCTGAGTTGTTTAAAACCTGTTTCATGCTTCTGTTGAGCAAGACAAAAAAGTTGTTTTCTCAGGGCAAGCAATGCTTTGACATTACCAATAGTATACATTTCAATGTTACACCAAACTACTGTGTGGAAACCTAATGGAAACACCTTAAGTTAACTTTCCACATGATTCTGAGTTCTTAAAAACTGATTTCATGCCTCTGTTGAGCAAGACAAAAAAGTTGTTTTCTCAGGACATGCATGCTTTGACATTACCAATAGTATACACTTCAATTTTACACCAAACTACTGTGTGCAAACCTAATGTTAACAGTTTAAGTTAACTTTCCACATGATTATGAGATGTTTAAAACTGGTTTCATGCTTCTGCAGAGCAAGACAAAAAAGTTGTTTTCTCAGGGCATACAACGCTTTGACATTACCAAGCGTATACATTTCAATCTTACACCAAACTACTGTGTGGAAACCTAATGGAAACACCTTAAGTTTACTTTCAACATGATTCTGAGTTCTTAAAAACTGATTTCATGCCTCTGTTGAGCAAGACAAAAAAGTTGTTTTCTCAGGACATGCATGCTTTGACATTACCAATAGTATACACTTCAATTTTACACCAAACTACTGTGTGCAAACCTAATGTTAACAGTTTAAGTTAACTTTCCACATGATTCTGAGTTGTTTAAAACTGGTTTCATGCCTGTGCTGAGCAAGACAAAAAAGTTATTTTCTCAGGGCATGCAATGCTTTGACATTAACAAGAGTATACATTTCAATTTTACACCAAACTACTGTGTGCAAACCTAATGTTAACAGTTTAAGTTTCTTTCCACATGATTATGAGATGTTTAAAACTGGTTTCATGCTTCTGCGGAGCAAGACAAAAAAGTTGTTTTCTCAGGGCATACAACGCTTTGACATTACCAATAGTATACATTTCAATTTTACACCAAACTACTGGGTGCAAACCTAATGTTAACAGTTTAAGTTAACTTTCCACATGATTCTGAGTTGTTTAAAACTGGTTTCATGCCTCTGCTGAGCAAGACAAAAAAGTTATTTTCTCAGGGCATATAATGCTATGACATTTCCAATAGTATACATTTAAATTTTACACCAAACTACTGTGTGTTAACCTAATGCAAACACCTTAAATCTACTTCCCAAATGATTCTGAGTTGTTTAAAACCTGTTTCATGCTTCTGTTGAGCAAGACAAAAAAGTTGTTTTCTCAGGGCAAGCAATGCTTTGACATTACCAATAGTATACATTTCAATGTTACACCAAACTACTGTGTGGAAACCTAATGGAAACACCTTAAGTTAACTTTCCACATGATTCTGAGTTCTTAAAAACTGATTTCATGCCTCTGTTGAGCAAGACAAAAAAGTTGTTTTCTCAGGACATGCATGCTTTGACATTACCAATAGTATACACTTCAATTTTACACCAAACTACTGTGTGCAAACCTAATGTTAACAGTTTAAGTTAACTTTCCACATGATTATGAGATGTTTAAAACTGGTTTCATGCTTCTGCAGAGCAAGACAAAAAAGTTGTTTTCTCAGGGCATACAACGCTTTGACATTACCAAGCGTATACATTTCAATCTTACACCAAACTGCTGTGTGGAAACCTAATGGAGACACCTTAAATCAACTTTCCACATGATTCTGAGTTGTTTAAAACTGGTTTCATGCCTGTGCTGAGCTAGACCAAAAAGTTATATTCTCAGGGCACGCAATGCTTTGACATTACCAAGAGTATACATCTCAATTTTACACCAAACTACTGTGTGCAAACCTAATTCAAACACCTTAAATCAACTTCTCACATGATTCTGAGTTGTTTAAAACATGTTTCATGCCTCTGTTGAGCAAGACAAAAAAGTTGTTTTCTCAGGGCATACAATGCCTTGACATTACCAATAGTATACATTTCAATTTTACACCAAACTACTGTGTGGAAACCTAATGGAAACACCTTAAGTTAACTTTCCACATGATTCTGAGTTCTTAAAAACTGATTTCATGCCTCTGTTGAGCAAGACAAAAAAGTTGTTTTCTCAGGACATGCATGCTTTGACATTACCAATAGTATAAACTTCAATTTTACACCAAACTACTGTGTGCAAACCTAATGTTAACAGTTTAAGTTAACTTTCCACATGATTCTGAGTTGTTTAAAACTGGTTTCATGCCTGTGCTGAGCAAGACAAAAAAGTTATTTTCTCAGGGCATGCAATGCTTTGACATTAACAAGAGTATACATTTCAATTTTACACCAAACTACTGTGTGCAAACCTAATGTTAACAGTTTAAGTTTCTTTCCACATGATTCTGAGTTGTTTAAAACTGGTTTCATGCCTGTGCTGAGCTAGACAAAAAAGTTATTTTCTCAGGGCACGCAATGCTTTGACATTACCAAGAGTATACATCTCAATTTTACACCAAACTACTGTGTGCAATCCTAATTCAAACACCTTAAATCAACTTCTCACATGATTCTGAGTTGTTTAAAACAAGTTTCATGCCTCTGTTGAGCAAGACAAAAAAGTTGTTTTCTCAGGGCATACAATGCCTTGACATTACCAATAGTATACATTTCAATTTTACACCAAACTACTGTGTGGAAACCTAATGGAAACACCTTAAGTTAACTTTCCACATGATTCTGAGTTCTTAAAAACTGATTTCATGCCTCTGTTGAGCAAGACAAAAAAGTTGTTTTCTCAGGACATGCATGCTTTGACATTACCAATAGTATAGACTTCAATTTTACACCAAACTACTGTGTGCAAACCTAATGTTAACAGTTTAAGTTAACTTTCCACATGATTCTGAGTTGTTTAAAACTGGTTTCATGCCTGTGCTGAGCAAGACAAAAAAGTTATTTTCTCAGGGCATGCAATGCTTTGACATTAACAAGAGTATACATTTCAATTTTACACCAAACTACTGTGTGCAAACCTAATGTTAACAGTTTAAGTTTCTTTCCACATGATTATGAGATGTTTAAAACTGGTTTCATGCTTCTGCAGAGCAAGACAAAAAAGTTGTTTTCTCAGGGCATACAACGCTTTGACATTACCAATAGTATACATTTCAATTTTACACCAAACTACTGGGTGCAAACCTAATGTTAACAGTTTAAGTTAACTTTCCACATGATTCTGAGTTGTTTAAAACTGGTTTCATGCCTCTGCTGAGCAAGACAAAAAAGTTATTTTCTCAGGGCATATAATGCTATGACATTTCCAATAGTATACATTTAAATTTTACACCAAACTACTGTGTGTTAACCTAATGCAAACACCTTAAATCTACTTCCCAAATGATTCTGAGTTGTTTAAAACCTGTTTCATGCTTCTGTTGAGCAAGACAAAAAAGTTGTTTTCTCAGGGCAAGCAATGCTTTGACATTACCAATAGTATACATTTCAATGTTACACCAAACTACTGTGTGGAAACCTAATGGAAACACCTTAAGTTAACTTTCCACATGATTCTGAGTTCTTAAAAACTGATTTCATGCCTCTGTTGAGCAAGACAAAAAAGTTGTTTTCTCAGGACATGCATGCTTTGACATTACCAATAGTATACACTTCAATTTTACACCAAACTACTGTGTGCAAACCTAATTTTAACAGTTGAAGTTAACTTTCCACATGATTATGAGATGTTTAAAACTGGTTTCATGCTTCTGCAGAGCAAGACAAAAAAGTTGTTTTCTCTGGGCATACAAAGCTTTGACATTACCAAGCGTATACATTTCAATCTTACACCAAACTGCTGTGTGGAAACCTAATGGAGACACCTTAAATCAACTTTCCACATGATTCTGAGTTGTTTAAAACTGGTTTCATGCCTGTGCTGAGCTAGACAAAAAAGTTATTTTCTCAGGGCACGCAATGCTTTGACATTACCAAGAGTATACATCTCAATTTTACACCAAACTACTGTGTGTAATCCTAATTCAAACACCTTAAATCAACTTCTCACATGATTCTGAGTTGTTTAAAACAAGTTTCATGCCTCTGTTGAGCAAGACAAAAAAGTTGTTTTCTCAGGGCATACAATGCCTTGACATTACCAATAGTATACATTTCAATTTTACACCAAACTACTGTGTGGAAACCTAATGGAAACACCTTAAGTTAACTTTCCACATGATTCTGAGTTCTTAAAAACTGATTTCATGCCTCTGTTGAGCAAGACAAAAAAGTTGTTTTCTCAGGACATGCATGCTTTGACATTACCAATAGTATAGACTTCAATTTTACACCAAACTACTGTGTGCAAACTTAATGTTAACAGTTTAAGTTAACTTTCCACATGATTCTGAGTTGTTTAAAACTGGTTTCATGCCTGTGCTGAGCAAGACAAAAAAGTTATTTTCTCAGGGCATGCAATGCTTTGACATTACCAAGAGTATACATTTCAATTTTACACCAAACTACTGGGTGCAAACCTAATGTTAACAGTTTAGGTTAACTTTCCAGATGATTCTGAGTTGTTTAAAACTGGTTTCATGCCTCTGCTGAGCAAGACAAAAAAGTTATTTTCTCAGGACATGCATGCTTTGACATTACCAATAGTATACACTTCAATTTTACTCCAAACTACTCTGTGCAAACCTAATGTTAACGGTTTAAGTTAACTTTCCACATGATTATGAGATGTTTAAAACTGGTTTCATGCTTCTGCAGAGCAAGACAAAAAAGTTGTTTTCTCAGGGCATACAACGCTTTGACATTACCAAGCGTATACATTTCAATCTTACACCAAACTACTGTGTGGAAACCTAATGGAAACACCTTAAGTTTACTTTCAACATGATTCTGAGTTCTTAAAAACTGATTTCATGCCTCTGTTGAGCAAGACAAAAAAGTTGTTTTCTCAGGACATGCATGCTTTGTCATTACCAATAGTATACACTTCAATTTTACACCAAACTACTGTGTGCAAACCTAATGTTAACAGTTTAAGTTAACTTTCCACATGATTCTGAGTTGTTTAAAACTGGTTTCATGCCTGTGCTGAGCAAGACAAAAAAGTTATTTTCTCAGGGCATGCAATGCTTTGACATTACCAAGAGTATACATTTCAATTTTACACCAAACTACTGTGTGCAAACCTAAGGTTAACAGTTTAAGTTTCTTTCCACATGATTATGAGATGTTTAAAACTGGTTTCATGCTTCTGCAGAGCAAGACAAAAAAGTTGTTTTCTCAGGGCATACAACGCTTTGACATTACCAATAGTATACATTTCAATTTTACACCAAACTACTGGGTGCAAACCTAATGTTAACAGTTTAAGTTAACTTTCCACATGATTCTGAGTTGTTTAAAACTGGTTTCATGCCTCTGCTGAGCAAGACAAAAAAGTTATTTTCTCAGGGCATATAATGCTATGACATTTCCAATAGTATACATTTAAATTTTACACCAAACTACTGTGTGTTAACCTAATGCAAACACCTTAAATCTACTTCCCAAATGATTCTGAGTTGCTTAAAACCTGTTTCATGCTTCTGTTGAGCAAGACAAAAAAGTTGTTTTCTCAGGGCAAGCAATGCTTTGACATTACCAATAGTATACATTTCAATGTTACACCAAACTACTGTGTGGAAACCTAATGGAAACACCTTAAGTTAACTTTCCACATGATTCTGAGTTCTTAAAAACTGATTTCATGCCTCTGTTGAGCAAGACAAAAAAGTTGTTTTCTCAGGACATGCATGCTTTGACATTACCAATAGTATACACTTCAATTTTACTCCAAACTACTGTGTGCAAACCTAATGTTAACAGTTTAAGTTAACTTTCCACATGATTCTGAGTTGTTTAAAACTGGTTTCATGCCTGTGCTGAGCAAGACAAAAAAGTTATTTTCTCAGGGCATGCAATGCTTTGACATTACCAAGAGTATACATTTCAATTTTACACCAAACTACTGTGTGCAAACCTAAGGTTAACAGTTTAAGTTTCTTTCCACATGATTATGAGATGTTTAAAACTGGTTTCATGCTTCTGCAGAGCAAGACAAAAAAGTTGTTTTCTCAGGGCATACAACGCTTTGACATTACCAATAGTATACATTTCAATTTTACACCAAACTACTGGGTGCAAACCTAATGTTAACAGTTTAAGTTAACTTTCCACATGATTCTGAGTTGTTTAAAACTGGTTTCATGCCTCTGCTGAGCAAGACAAAAAAGTTATTTTCTCAGGGCATATAATGCTATGACATTTCCAATAGTATACATTTAAATTTTACACCAAACTACTGTGTGTTAACCTAATGCAAACACCTTAAATCTACTTCCCAAATGATTCTGAGTTGCTTAAAACCTGTTTCATGCTTCTGTTGAGCAAGACAAAAAAGTTGTTTTCTCAGGGCAAGCAATGCTTTGACATTACCAATAGTATACATTTCAATGTTACACCAAACTACTGTGTGGAAACCTAATGGAAACACCTTAAGTTAACTTTCCACATGATTCTGAGTTCTTAAAAACTGATTTCATGCCTCTGTTGAGCAAGACAAAAAAGTTGTTTTCTCAGGACATGCATGCTTTGACATTACCAATAGTATACACTTCAATTTTACTCCAAACTACTGTGTGCAAACCTAATGTTAACAGTTTAAGTTAACTTTCCACATGATTCTGAGTTGTTTAAAACTGGTTTCATGCCTGTGCTGAGCAAGACAAAAAAGTTATTTTCTCAGGGCATGCAATGCTTTGACATTACCAAGAGTATACATTTCAATTTTACACCAAACTACTGGGTGCAAACCTAATGTTAACAGTTTAGGTTAACTTTCCAGATGATTCTGAGTTGTTTAAAACTGGTTTCATGCCTCTGCTGAGCAAGACAAAAAAGTTATTTTCTCAGGACATGCATGCTTTGACATTACCAATAGTATACACTTCAATTTTACACCAAACTACTCTGTGCAAACCTAATGTTAACGGTTTAAGTTAACTTTCCACATGATTATGAGATGTTTAAAACTGGTTTCATGCTTCTGCAGAGCAAGACAAAAAAGTTATTTTCTCAGGGCATATAATGCTATGACATTTCCAATAGTATACATTTAAATTTTACACCAAACTACTGTGTGTTAACCTAATGCAAACACCTTAAATCTACTTCCCAAATGATTCTGAGTTGCTTAAAACCTGTTTCATGCTTCTGTTGAGCAAGACAAAAAAGTTGTTTTCTCAGGGCAAGCAATGCTTTGACATTACCAATAGTATACATTTCAATGTTACACCAAACTACTGTGTGGAAACCTAATGGAAACACCTTAAGTTAACTTTCCACATGATTCTGAGTTCTTAAAAACTGATTTCATGCCTCTGTTGAGCAAGACAAAAAAGTTGTTTTCTCAGGACATGCATGCTTTGACATTACCAATAGTATACACTTCAATTTTACTCCAAACTACTGTGTGCAAACCTAATGTTAACAGTTTAAGTTAACTTTCCACATGATTCTGAGTTGTTTAAAACTGGTTTCATGCCTGTGCTGAGCAAGACAAAAAAGTTATTTTCTCAGGGCATGCAATGCTTTGACATTACCAAGAGTATACATTTCAATTTTACACCAAACTACTGTGTGCAAACCTAAGGTTAACAGTTTAAGTTTCTTTCCACATGATTATGAGATGTTTAAAACTGGTTTCATGCTTCTGCAGAGCAAGACAAAAAAGTTGTTTTCTCAGGGCATACAACGCTTTGACATTACCAATAGTATACATTTCAATTTTACACCAAACTACTGGGTGCAAACCTAATGTTAACAGTTTAAGTTAACTTTCCACATGATTCTGAGTTGTTTAAAACTGGTTTCATGCCTCTGCTGAGCAAGACAAAAAAGTTATTTTCTCAGGGCATATAATGCTATGACATTTCCAATAGTATACATTTAAATTTTACACCAAACTACTGTGTGTTAACCTAATGCAAACACCTTAAATCTACTTCCCAAATGATTCTGAGTTGTTTAAAACCTGTTTCATGCTTCTGTTGAGCAAGACAAAAAAGTTGTTTTCTCAGGGCAAGCAATGCTTTGACATTACCAATAGTATCCATTTCAATGTTACACCAAACTACTGTGTGGAAACCTAATGGAAACACCTTAAGTTAACTTTCCACATGATTCTGAGTTCTTAAAAACTGATTTCATGCCTCTGTTGAGCAAGACAAAAAAGTTGTTTTTTCAGGACATGCATGCTTTGACATTACCAATAGTATACACTTCAATTTTACTCCAAACTACTGTGTGCAAACCTAATGTTAACAGTTTAAGTTAACTTTCCACATGATTCTGAGTTGTTTAAAACTGGTTTCATGCCTGTGCTGAGCAAGACAAAAAAGTTATTTTCTCAGGGCATGCAATGCTTTGACATTACCAAGAGTATACATTTCAATTTTACACCAAACTACTGGGTGCAAACCTAATGTTAACAGTTTAGGTTAACTTTCCAGATGATTCTGAGTTGTTTAAAACTGGTTTCATGCCTCTGCTGAGCAAGACAAAAAAGTTATTTTCTCAGGACATGCATGCTTTGACATTACCAATAGTATACACTTCAATTTTACACCAAACTACTGTGTGCAAACCTAATGTTAACAGTTTAAGTTAACTTTCCACATGATTATGAGATGTTTAAAACTGGTTTCATGCTTCTGCAGAGCAAGACAAAAAAGTTGTTTTCTCAGGGCATACAACGCTTTGACATTACCAAGCGTATACATTTCAATCTTACACCAAACTACTGTGTGGAAACCTAATGGAAACACCTTAAGTTTACTTTCAACATGATTCTGAGTTCTTAAAAACTGATTTCATGCCTCTGTTGAGCAAGACAAAAAAGTTGTTTTCTCAGGACATGCATGCTTTGACATTACCAATAGTATACACTTCAATTTTACACCAAACTACTGTGTGCAAACCTAATGTTAACAGTTTAAGTTAACTTTCCACATGATTCTGAGTTGTTTAAAACTGGTTTCATGCCTGTGCTGAGCAAGACAAAAAAGTTATTTTCTCAGGGCATGCAATGCTTTGACATTAACAAGAGTATACATTTCAATTTTACACCAAACTACTGTGTGCAAACCTAATGTTAACAGTTTAAGTTTCTTTCCACATGATTATGAGATGTTTAAAACTGGTTTCATGCTTCTGCGGAGCAAGACAAAAAAGTTGTTTTCTCAGGGCATACAACGCTTTGACATTACCAATAGTATACATTTCAATTTTACACCAAACTACTGGGTGCAAACCTAATGTTAACAGTTTAAGTTAACTTTCCACATGATTCTGAGTTGTTTAAAACTGGTTTCATGCCTCTGCTGAGCAAGACAAAAAAGTTATTTTCTCAGGGCATATAATGCTATGACATTTCCAATAGTATACATTTAAATTTTACACCAAACTACTGTGTGTTAACCTAATGCAAACACCTTAAATCTACTTCCCAAATGATTCTGAGTTGTTTAAAACCTGTTTCATGCTTCTGTTGAGCAAGACAAAAAAGTTGTTTTCTCAGGGCAAGCAATGCTTTGACATTACCAATAGTATACATTTCAATGTTACACCAAACTACTGTGTGGAAACCTAATGGAAACACCTTAAGTTAACTTTCCACATGATTCTGAGTTCTTAAAAACTGATTTCATGCCTCTGTTGAGCAAGACAAAAAAGTTGTTTTCTCAGGACATGCATGCTTTGACATTACCAATAGTATACACTTCAATTTTACACCAAACTACTGTGTGCAAACCTAATGTTAACAGTTTAAGTTAACTTTCCACATGATTATGAGATGTTTAAAACTGGTTTCATGCTTCTGCAGAGCAAGACAAAAAAGTTGTTTTCTCAGGGCATACAACGCTTTGACATTACCAAGCGTATACATTTCAATCTTACACCAAACTACTGTGTGGAAACCTAATGGAAACACCTTAAGTTTACTTTCAACATGATTCTGAGTTCTTAAAACTGATTTCATGCCTCTGTTGAGCAAGACAAAAAAGTTGTTTTCTCAGGACATGCATGCTTTGACATTACCAATAGTATACACTTCAATTTTACACCAAACTACTGTGTGCAAACCTAATGTTAACAGTTTAAGTTAACTTTCCACATGATTCTGAGTTGTTTAAAACTGGTTTCATGCCTGTGCTGAGCAAGACAAAAAAGTTATTTTCTCAGGGCATGCAATGCTTTGACATTAACAAGAGTATACATTTCAATTTTACACCAAACTACTGTGTGCAAACCTAATGTTAACAGTTTAAGTTTCTTTCCACATGATTATGAGATGTTTAAAACTGGTTTCATGCTTCTGCGGAGCAAGACAAAAAAGTTGTTTTCTCAGGGCATACAACGCTTTGACATTACCAATAGTATACATTTCAATTTTACACCAAACTACTGGGTGCAAACCTAATGTTAACAGTTTAAGTTAACTTTCCACATGATTCTGAGTTGTTTAAAACTGGTTTCATGCCTCTGCTGAGCAAGACAAAAAAGTTATTTTCTCAGGGCATATAATGCTATGACATTTCCAATAGTATACATTTAAATTTTACACCAAACTACTGTGTGTTAACCTAATGCAAACACCTTAAATCTACTTCCCAAATGATTCTGAGTTGTTTAAAACCTGTTTCATGCTTCTGTTGAGCAAGACAAAAAAGTTGTTTTCTCAGGGCAAGCAATGCTTTGACATTACCAATAGTATACATTTCAATGTTACACCAAACTACTGTGTGGAAACCTAATGGAAACACCTTAAGTTAACTTTCCACATGATTCTGAGTTCTTAAAAACTGATTTCATGCCTCTGTTGAGCAAGACAAAAAAGTTGTTTTCTCAGGACATGCATGCTTTGACATTACCAATAGTATACACTTCAATTTTACACCAAACTACTGTGTGCAAACCTAATGTTAACAGTTTAAGTTAACTTTCCACATGATTATGAGATGTTTAAAACTGGTTTCATGCTTCTGCAGAGCAAGACAAAAAAGTTGTTTTCTCAGGGCATACAACGCTTTGACATTACCAAGCGTATACATTTCAATCTTACACCAAACTGCTGTGTGGAAACCTAATGGAGACACCTTAAATCAACTTTCCACATGATTCTGAGTTGTTTAAAACTGGTTTCATGCCTGTGCTGAGCTAGACCAAAAAGTTATATTCTCAGGGCACGCAATGCTTTGACATTACCAAGAGTATACATCTCAATTTTACACCAAACTACTGTGTGCAAACCTAATTCAAACACCTTAAATCAACTTCTCACATGATTCTGAGTTGTTTAAAACATGTTTCATGCCTCTGTTGAGCAAGACAAAAAAGTTGTTTTCTCAGGGCATACAATGCCTTGACATTACCAATAGTATACATTTCAATTTTACACCAAACTACTGTGTGGAAACCTAATGGAAACACCTTAAGTTAACTTTCCACATGATTCTGAGTTCTTAAAAACTGATTTCATGCCTCTGTTGAGCAAGACAAAGAAGTTGTTTTCTCAGGACATGCATGCTTTGACATTACCAATAGTATAAACTTCAATTTTACACCAAACTACTGTGTGCAAACCTAATGTTAACAGTTTAAGTTAACTTTCCACATGATTCTGAGTTGTTTAAAACTGGTTTCATGCCTGTGCTGAGCAAGACAAAAAAGTTATTTTCTCAGGGCATGCAATGCTTTGACATTAACAAGAGTATACATTTCAATTTTACACCAAACTACTGTGTGCAAACCTAATGTTAACAGTTTAAGTTTCTTTCCACATGATTCTGAGTTGTTTAAAACTGGTTTCATGCCTGTGCTGAGCTAGACAAAAAAGTTATTTTCTCAGGGCACGCAATGCTTTGACATTACCAAGAGTATACATCTCAATTTTACACCAAACTACTGTGTGCAATCCTAATTCAAACACCTTAAATCAACTTCTCACATGATTCTGAGTTGTTTAAAACAAGTTTCATGCCTCTGTTGAGCAAGACAAAAAAGTTGTTTTCTCAGGGCATACAATGCCTTGACATTACCAATAGTATACATTTCAATTTTACACCAAACTACTGTGTGGAAACCTAATGGAAACACCTTAAGTTAACTTTCCACATGATTCTGAGTTCTTAAAAACTGATTTCATGCCTCTGTTGAGCAAGACAAAAAAGTTGTTTTCTCAGGACATGCATGCTTTGACATTACCAATAGTATAGACTTCAATTTTACACCAAACTACTGTGTGCAAACCTAATGTTAACAGTTTAAGTTAACTTTCCACATGATTCTGAGTTGTTTAAAACTGGTTTCATGCCTGTGCTGAGCAAGACAAAAAAGTTATTTTCTCAGGGCATGCAATGCTTTGACATTAACAAGAGTATACATTTCAATTTTACACCAAACTACTGTGTGCAAACCTAATGTTAACAGTTTAAGTTTCTTTCCACATGATTATGAGATGTTTAAAACTGGTTTCATGCTTCTGCAGAGCAAGACAAAAAAGTTGTTTTCTCAGGGCATACAACGCTTTGACATTACCAATAGTATACATTTCAATTTTACACCAAACTACTGGGTGCAAACCTAATGTTAACAGTTTAAGTTAACTTTCCACATGATTCTGAGTTGTTTAAAACTGGTTTCATGCCTCTGCTGAGCAAGACAAAAAAGTTATTTTCTCAGGGCATATAATGCTATGACATTTCCAATAGTATACATTTAAATTTTACACCAAACTACTGTGTGTTAACCTAATGCAAACACCTTAAATCTACTTCCCAAATGATTCTGAGTTGTTTAAAACCTGTTTCATGCTTCTGTTGAGCAAGACAAAAAAGTTGTTTTCTCAGGGCAAGCAATGCTTTGACATTACCAATAGTATACATTTCAATGTTACACCAAACTACTGTGTGGAAACCTAATGGAAACACCTTAAGTTAACTTTCCACATGATTCTGAGTTCTTAAAAACTGATTTCATGCCTCTGTTGAGCAAGACAAAAAAGTTGTTTTCTCAGGACATGCATGCTTTGACATTACCAATAGTATACACTTCAATTTTACACCAAACTACTGTGTGCAAACCTAATGTTAACAGTTTAAGTTAACTTTCCACATGATTATGAGATGTTTAAAACTGGTTTCATGCTTCTGCAGAGCAAGACAAAAAAGTTGTTTTCTCAGGGCATACAACGCTTTGACATTACCAATAGTATACATTTCAATTTTACACCAAACTACTGGGTGCAAACCTAATGTTAACAGTTTAAGTTAACTTTCCACATGATTCTGAGTTGTTTAAAACTGGTTTCATGCCTCTGCTGAGCAAGACAAAAAAGTTATTTTCTCAGGGCATATAATGCTATGACATTTCCAATAGTATACATTTAAATTTTACACCAAACTACTGTGTGTTAACCTAATGCAAACACCTTAAATCTACTTCCCAAATGATTCTGAGTTGTTTAAAACCTGTTTCATGCTTCTGTTGAGCAAGACAAAAAAGTTGTTTTCTCAGGGCAAGCAATGCTTTGACATTACCAATAGTATACATTTCAATGTTACACCAAACTACTGTGTGCAAACCTAATGTTAACAGTTTAAGTTAACTTTCCACATGATTCTGAGTTGTTTAAAACTGGTTTCATGCCTCTGCTGAGCAAGACAAAAAAGTTATTTTCTCAGGACATGCATGCTTTGACATTACCAATAGTATACACTTCAATTTTACTCCAAACTACTCTGTGCAAACCTAATGTTAACGGTTTAAGTTAACTTTCCACATGATTATGAGATGTTTAAAACTGGTTTCATGCTTCTGCAGAGCAAGACAAAAAAGTTGTTTTCTCAGGGCATACAACGCTTTGACATTACCAAGCGTATACATTTCAATCTTACACCAAACTACTGTGTGGAAACCTAATGGAAACACCTTAAGTTTACTTTCAACATGATTCTGAGTTCTTAAAAACTGATTTCATGCCTCTGTTGAGCAAGACAAAAAAGTTGTTTTCTCAGGACATGCATGCTTTGTCATTACCAATAGTATACACTTCAATTTTACACCAAACTACTGTGTGCAAACCTAATGTTAACAGTTTAAGTTAACTTTCCACATGATTCTGAGTTGTTTAAAACTGGTTTCATGCCTGTGCTGAGCAAGACAAAAAAGTTATTTTCTCAGGGCATGCAATGCTTTGACATTACCAAGAGTATACATTTCAATTTTACACCAAACTACTGTGTGCAAACCTAAGGTTAACAGTTTAAGTTTCTTTCCACATGATTATGAGATGTTTAAAACTGGTTTCATGCTTCTGCAGAGCAAGACAAAAAAGTTGTTTTCTCAGGGCATACAACGCTTTGACATTACCAATAGTATACATTTCAATTTTACACCAAACTACTGGGTGCAAACCTAATGTTAACAGTTTAAGTTAACTTTCCACATGATTCTGAGTTGTTTAAAACTGGTTTCATGCCTCTGCTGAGCAAGACAAAAAAGTTATTTTCTCAGGGCATATAATGCTATGACATTTCCAATAGTATACATTTAAATTTTACACCAAACTACTGTGTGTTAACCTAATGCAAACACCTTAAATCTACTTCCCAAATGATTCTGAGTTGCTTAAAACCTGTTTCATGCTTCTGTTGAGCAAGACAAAAAAGTTGTTTTCTCAGGGCAAGCAATGCTTTGACATTACCAATAGTATACATTTCAATGTTACACCAAACTACTGTGTGGAAACCTAATGGAAACACCTTAAGTTAACTTTCCACATGATTCTGAGTTCTTAAAAACTGATTTCATGCCTCTGTTGAGCAAGACAAAAAAGTTGTTTTCTCAGGACATGCATGCTTTGACATTACCAATAGTATACACTTCAATTTTACTCCAAACTACTGTGTGCAAACCTAATGTTAACAGTTTAAGTTAACTTTCCACATGATTCTGAGTTGTTTAAAACTGGTTTCATGCCTGTGCTGAGCAAGACAAAAAAGTTATTTTCTCAGGGCATGCAATGCTTTGACATTACCAAGAGTATACATTTCAATTTTACACCAAACTACTGTGTGCAAACCTAAGGTTAACAGTTTAAGTTTCTTTCCACATGATTATGAGATGTTTAAAACTGGTTTCATGCTTCTGCAGAGCAAGACAAAAAAGTTGTTTTCTCAGGGCATACAACGCTTTGACATTACCAATAGTATACATTTCAATTTTACACCAAACTACTGGGTGCAAACCTAATGTTAACAGTTTAAGTTAACTTTCCACATGATTCTGAGTTGTTTAAAACTGGTTTCATGCCTCTGCTGAGCAAGACAAAAAAGTTATTTTCTCTGGGCATATAATGCTATGACATTTCCAATAGTATACATTTAAATTTTACACCAAACTACTGTGTGTTAACCTAATGCAAACACCTTAAATCTACTTCCCAAATGATTCTGAGTTGCTTAAAACCTGTTTCATGCTTCTGTTGAGCAAGACAAAAAAGTTGTTTTCTCAGGGCAAGCAATGCTTTGACATTACCAATAGTATACATTTCAATGTTACACCAAACTACTGTGTGGAAACCTAATGGAAACACCTTAAGTTAACTTTCCACATGATTCTGAGTTCTTAAAAACTGATTTCATGCCTCTGTTGAGCAAGACAAAAAAGTTGTTTTCTCAGGACATGCATGCTTTGACATTACCAATAGTATACACTTCAATTTTACTCCAAACTACTGTGTGCAAACCTAATGTTAACAGTTTAAGTTAACTTTCCACATGATTCTGAGTTGTTTAAAACTGGTTTCATGCCTGTGCTGAGCAAGACAAAAAAGTTATTTTCTCAGGGCATGCAATGCTTTGACATTACCAAGAGTATACATTTCAATTTTACACCAAACTACTGGGTGCAAACCTAATGTTAACAGTTTAGGTTAATTTCCAGATGATTCTGAGTTGTTTAAAACTGGTTTCATGCCTCTGCTGAGCAAGACAAAAAAGTTATTTTCTCAGGACATGCATGCTTTGACATTACCAATAGTATACACTTCAATTTTACACCAAACTACTCTGTGCAAACCTAATGTTAACGGTTTAAGTTAACTTTCCACATGATTATGAGATGTTTAAAACTGGTTTCATGCTTCTGCAGAGCAAGACAAAAAAGTTATTTTCTCAGGGCATATAATGCTATGACATTTCCAATAGTATACATTTAAATTTTACACCAAACTACTGTGTGTTAACCTAATGCAAACACCTTAAATCTACTTCCCAAATGATTCTGAGTTGCTTAAAACCTGTTTCATGCTTCTGTTGAGCAAGACAAAAAAGTTGTTTTCTCAGGGCAAGCAATGCTTTGACATTACCAATAGTATACATTTCAATGTTACACCAAACTACTGTGTGGAAACCTAATGGAAACACCTTAAGTTAACTTTCCACATGATTCTGAGTTCTTAAAAACTGATTTCATGCCTCTGTTGAGCAAGACAAAAAAGTTGTTTTCTCAGGACATGCATGCTTTGACATTACCAATAGTATACACTTCAATTTTACTCCAAACTACTGTGTGCAAACCTAATGTTAACAGTTTAAGTTAACTTTCCACATGATTCTGAGTTGTTTAAAACTGGTTTCATGCCTGTGCTGAGCAAGACAAAAAAGTTATTTTCTCAGGGCATGCAATGCTTTGACATTACCAAGAGTATACATTTCAATTTTACACCAAACTACTGTGTGCAAACCTAAGGTTAACAGTTTAAGTTTCTTTCCACATGATTATGAGATGTTTAAAACTGGTTTCATGCTTCTGCAGAGCAAGACAAAAAAGTTGTTTTCTCAGGGCATACAACGCTTTGACATTACCAATAGTATACATTTCAATTTTACACCAAACTACTGGGTGCAAACCTAATGTTAACAGTTTAAGTTAACTTTCCACATGATTCTGAGTTGTTTAAAACTGGTTTCATGCCTCTGCTGAGCAAGACAAAAAAGTTATTTTCTCAGGGCATATAATGCTATGACATTTCCAATAGTATACATTTAAATTTTACACCAAACTACTGTGTGTTAACCTAATGCAAACACCTTAAATCTACTTCCCAAATGATTCTGAGTTGCTTAAAACCTGTTTCATGCTTCTGTTGAGCAAGACAAAAAAGTTGTTTTCTCAGGGCAAGCAATGCTTTGACATTACCAATAGTATACATTTCAATGTTACACCAAACTACTGTGTGGAAACCTAATGGAAACACCTTAAGTTAACTTTCCACATGATTCTGAGTTCTTAAAAACTGATTTCATGCCTCTGTTGAGCAAGACAAAAAAGTTGTTTTCTCAGGACATGCATGCTTTGACATTACCAATAGTATACACTTCAATTTTACTCCAAACTACTGTGTGCAAACCTAATGTTAACAGTTTAAGTTAACTTTCCACATGATTCTGAGTTGTTTAAAACTGGTTTCATGCCTGTGCTGAGCAAGACAAAAAAGTTATTTTCTCAGGGCATGCAATGCTTTGACATTACCAAGAGTATACATTTCAATTTTACACCAAACTACTGGGTGCAAACCTAATGTTAACAGTTTAGGTTAACTTTCCAGATGATTCTGAGTTGTTTAAAACTGGTTTCATGCCTCTGCTGAGCAAGACAAAAAAGTTATTTTCTCAGGACATGCATGCTTTGACATTACCAATAGTATACACTTCAATTTTACACCAAACTACTGTGTGCAAACCTAATGTTAACAGTTTAAGTTAACTTTCCACATGATTATGAGATGTTTAAAACTGGTTTCATGCTTCTGCAGAGCAAGACAAAAAAGTTGTTTTCTCAGGGCATACAACGCTTTGACATTACCAAGCGTATACATTTCAATCTTACACCAAACTACTGTGTGGAAACCTAATGGAAACACCTTAAGTTTACTTTCAACATGATTCTGAGTTCTTAAAAACTGATTTCATGCCTCTGTTGAGCAAGACAAAAAAGTTGTTTTCTCAGGACATGCATGCTTTGACATTACCAATAGTATACACTTCAATTTTACACCAAACTACTGTGTGCAAACCTAATGTTAACAGTTTAAGTTAACTTTCCACATGATTCTGAGTTGTTTAAAACTGGTTTCATGCCTGTGCTGAGCAAGACAAAAAAGTTATTTTCTCAGGGCATGCAATGCTTTGACATTAACAAGAGTATACATTTCAATTTTACACCAAACTACTGTGTGCAAACCTAATGTTAACAGTTTAAGTTTCTTTCCACATGATTATGAGATGTTTAAAACTGGTTTCATGCTTCTGCGGAGCAAGACAAAAAAGTTGTTTTCTCAGGGCATACAACGCTTTGACATTACCAATAGTATACATTTCAATTTTACACCAAACTACTGGGTGCAAACCTAATGTTAACAGTTTAAGTTAACTTTCCACATGATTCTGAGTTGTTTAAAACTGGTTTCATGCCTCTGCTGAGCAAGACAAAAAAGTTATTTTCTCAGGGCATATAATGCTATGACATTTCCAATAGTATACATTTAAATTTTACACCAAACTACTGTGTGTTAACCTAATGCAAACACCTTAAATCTACTTCCCAAATGATTCTGAGTTGTTTAAAACCTGTTTCATGCTTCTGTTGAGCAAGACAAAAAAGTTGTTTTCTCAGGGCAAGCAATGCTTTGACATTACCAATAGTATACATTTCAATGTTACACCAAACTACTGTGTGGAAACCTAATGGAAACACCTTAAGTTAACTTTCCACATGATTCTGAGTTCTTAAAAACTGATTTCATGCCTCTGTTGAGCAAGACAAAAAAGTTGTTTTCTCAGGACATGCATGCTTTGACATTACCAATAGTATACACTTCAATTTTACACCAAACTACTGTGTGCAAACCTAATGTTAACAGTTTAAGTTAACTTTCCACATGATTATGAGATGTTTAAAACTGGTTTCATGCTTCTGCAGAGCAAGACAAAAAAGTTGTTTTCTCAGGGCATACAACGCTTTGACATTACCAAGCGTATACATTTCAATCTTACACCAAACTGCTGTGTGGAAACCTAATGGAGACACCTTAAATCAACTTTCCACATGATTCTGAGTTGTTTAAAACTGGTTTCATGCCTGTGCTGAGCTAGACCAAAAAGTTATATTCTCAGGGCACGCAATGCTTTGACATTACCAAGAGTATACATCTCAATTTTACACCAAACTACTGTGTGCAAACCTAATTCAAACACCTTAAATCAACTTCTCACATGATTCTGAGTTGTTTAAAACATGTTTCATGCCTCTGTTGAGCAAGACAAAAAAGTTGTTTTCTCAGGGCATACAATGCCTTGACATTACCAATAGTATACATTTCAATTTTACACCAAACTACTGTGTGGAAACCTAATGGAAACACCTTAAGTTAACTTTCCACATGATTCTGAGTTCTTAAAAACTGATTTCATGCCTCTGTTGAGCAAGACAAAAAAGTTGTTTTCTCAGGACATGCATGCTTTGACATTACCAATAGTATAGACTTCAATTTTACACCAAACTACTGTGTGCAAACCTAATGTTAACAGTTTAAGTTAACTTTCCACATGATTCTGAGTTGTTTAAAACTGGTTTCATGCCTGTGCTGAGCAAGACAAAAAAGTTATTTTCTCAGGGCATGCAATGCTTTGACATTAACAAGAGTATACATTTCAATTTTACACCAAACTACTGTGTGCAAACCTAATGTTAACAGTTTAAGTTTCTTTCCACATGATTCTGAGTTGTTTAAAACTGGTTTCATGCCTGTGCTGAGCTAGACAAAAAAGTTATTTTCTCAGGGCACGCAATGCTTTGACATTACCAAGAGTATACATCTCAATTTTACACCAAACTACTGTGTGCAATCCTAATTCAAACACCTTAAATCAACTTCTCACATGATTCTGAGTTGTTTAAAACAAGTTTCATGCCTCTGTTGAGCAAGACAAAAAAGTTGTTTTCTCAGGGCATACAATGCCTTGACATTACCAATAGTATACATTTCAATTTTACACCAAACTACTGTGTGGAAACCTAATGGAAACACCTTAAGTTAACTTTCCACATGATTCTGAGTTCTTAAAAACTGATTTCATGCCTCTGTTGAGCAAGACAAAAAAGTTGTTTTCTCAGGACATGCATGCTTTGACATTACCAATAGTATAGACTTCAATTTTACACCAAACTACTGTGTGCAAACCTAATGTTAACAGTTTAAGTTAACTTTCCACATGATTCTGAGTTGTTTAAAACTGGTTTCATGCCTGTGCTGAGCAAGACAAAAAAGTTATTTTCTCAGGGCATGCAATGCTTTGACATTAACAAGAGTATACATTTCAATTTTACACCAAACTACTGTGTGCAAACCTAATGTTAACAGTTTAAGTTTCTTTCCACATGATTATGAGATGTTTAAAACTGGTTTCATGCTTCTGCAGAGCAAGACAAAAAAGTTGTTTTCTCAGGGCATACAACGCTTTGACATTACCAATAGTATACATTTCAATTTTACACCAAACTACTGGGTGCAAACCTAATGTTAACAGTTTAAGTTAACTTTCCACATGATTCTGAGTTGTTTAAAACTGGTTTCATGCCTCTGCTGAGCAAGACAAAAAAGTTATTTTCTCAGGGCATATAATGCTATGACATTTCCAATAGTATACATTTAAATTTTACACCAAACTACTGTGTGTTAACCTAATGCAAACACCTTAAATCTACTTCCCAAATGATTCTGAGTTGTTTAAAACCTGTTTCATGCTTCTGTTGAGCAAGACAAAAAAGTTGTTTTCTCAGGGCAAGCAATGCTTTGACATTACCAATAGTATACATTTCAATGTTACACCAAACTACTGTGTGGAAACCTAATGGAAACACCTTAAGTTAACTTTCCACATGATTCTGAGTTCTTAAAAACTGATTTCATGCCTCTGTTGAGCAAGACAAAAAAGTTGTTTTCTCAGGACATGCATGCTTTGACATTACCAATAGTATACACTTCAATTTTACACCAAACTACTGTGTGCAAACCTAATGTTAACAGTTTAAGTTAACTTTCCACATGATTATGAGATGTTTAAAACTGGTTTCATGCTTCTGCAGAGCAAGACAAAAAAGTTGTTTTCTCTGGGCATACAAAGCTTTGACATTACCAAGCGTATACATTTCAATCTTACACCAAACTGCTGTGTGGAAACCTAATGGAGACACCTTAAATCAACTTTCCACATGATTCTGAGTTGTTTAAAACTGGTTTCATGCCTGTGCTGAGCTAGACAAAAAAGTTATTTTCTCAGGGCACGCAATGCTTTGACATTACCAAGAGTATACATCTCAATTTTACACCAAACTACTGTGTGCAATCCTAATTCAAACACCTTAAATCAACTTCTCACATGATTCTGAGTTGTTTAAAACAAGTTTCATGCCTCTGTTGAGCAAGACAAAAAAGTTGTTTTCTCAGGGCATACAATGCCTTGACATTACCAATAGTATACATTTCAATTTTACACCAAACTACTGTGTGGAAACCTAATGGAAACACCTTAAGTTAACTTTCCACATGATTCTGAGTTCTTAAAAACTGATTTCATGCCTCTGTTGAGCAAGACAAAAAAGTTGTTTTCTCAGGACATGCATGCTTTGACATTACCAATAGTATAGACTTCAATTTTACACCAAACTACTGTGTGCAAACTTAATGTTAACAGTTTAAGTTAACTTTCCACATGATTCTGAGTTGTTTAAAACTGGTTTCATGCCTGTGCTGAGCAAGACAAAAAAGTTATTTTCTCAGGGCATGCAATGCTTTGACATTACCAAGAGTATACATTTCAATTTTACACCAAACTACTGGGTGCAAACCTAATGTTAACAGTTTAGGTTAACTTTCCAGATGATTCTGAGTTGTTTAAAACTGGTTTCATGCCTCTGCTGAGCAAGACAAAAAAGTTATTTTCTCAGGACATGCATGCTTTGACATTACCAATAGTATACACTTCAATTTTACACCAAACTACTCTGTGCAAACCTAATGTTAACGGTTTAAGTTAACTTTCCACATGATTATGAGATGTTTAAAACTGGTTTCATGCTTCTGCAGAGCAAGACAAAAAAGTTGTTTTCTCAGGGCATACAACGCTTTGACATTACCAAGCGTATACATTTCAATCTTACACCAAACTACTGTGTGGAAACCTAATGGAAACACCTTAAGTTTACTTTCAACATGATTCTGAGTTCTTAAAAACTGATTTCATGCCTCTGTTGAGCAAGACAAAAAAGTTGTTTTCTCAGGACATGCATGCTTTGTCATTACCAATAGTATACACTTCAATTTTACACCAAACTACTGTGTGCAAACCTAATGTTAACAGTTTAAGTTAACTTTCCACATGATTCTGAGTTGTTTAAAACTGGTTTCATGCCTGTGCTGAGCAAGACAAAAAAGTTATTTTCTCAGGGCATGCAATGCTTTGACATTACCAAGAGTATGCATTTCAATTTTACACCAAACTACTGTGTGCAAACCTAATGTTAACAGTTTAAGTTAACTTTCCACATGATTTGAGATGTTTAAAACTGGTTTCATGCTTCTGCAGAGCAAGACAAAAAAGTTGTTTTCTCAGGGCATACAACGCTTTGACATTACCAAGCGTATACATTTCAATCTTACACCAAACTACTGTGTGGAAACCTAATGGAAACACCTTAAGTTTACTTTCAACATGATTCTGAGTTCTTAAAAACTGATTTCATGCCTCTGTTGAGCAAGACAAAAAAGTTTTTTTGTCAGGACATGCATGCTTTGACATTACCAATAGTATACACTTCAATTTTACACCAAACTACTGTGTGCAAACCTAATGTTAACAGTTTAAGTTAACTTTCCACATGATTCTGAGTTGTTTAAAACTGGTTTCATGCCTGTGCAGAGCAAGACAAAAAAGTTATTTTCTCAGGGCATGCAACGCTTTGACATTACCAATAGTATACATTTCAATTTTACACCAAACTACTGGGTGCAAACCTAATGTTAACAGTTTAAGTTAACTTTCCACATGATTCTGAGTTGTTTAAAACTGGTTTCATGCCTCTGCTGAGCAAGACAAAAAAGTTATTTTCTCAGGGCATATAATGCTATGACATTTCCAATAGTATACATTTAAATTTTACACCAAACTACTGTGTGTTAACCTAATGCAAACACCTTAAATCTACTTCCCAAATGATTCTGAGTTGTTTAAAACCTGTTTCATGCTTCTGTTGAGCAAGACAAAAAAGTTGTTTTCTCAGGGCAAGCAATGCTTTGACATTACCAATAGTATACATTTCAATGTTACACCAAACTACTGTGTGGAAACCTAATGGAAACACCTTAAGTTAACTTTCCACATGATTCTGAGTTCTTAAAAACTGATTTCATGCCTCTGTTGAGCAAGACAAAAAAGTTGTTTTCTCAGGACATGCATGCTTTGACATTACCAATAGTATACACTTCAATTTTACACCAAACTACTGTGTGCAAACCTAATGTTAACAGTTTAAGTTAACTTTCCACATGATTATGAGATGTTTAAAACTGGTTTCATGCCTGTGCTGAGCAAGACAAAAAAGTTATTTTCTCAGGGCATGCAATGCTTTGACATTACCAAGAGTATGCATTTCAATTTTACACCAAACTACTGTGTGCAAACCTAATGTTAACAGTTTAAGTTAACTTTCCACATGATTTGAGATGTTTAAAACTGGTTTCATGCTTCTGCAGAGCAAGACAAAAAAGTTGTTTTCTCAGGGCATACAACGCTTTGACATTACCAAGCGTATACATTTCAATCTTACACCAAACTACTGTGTGGAAACCTAATGGAAACACCTTAAGTTTACTTTCAACATGATTCTGAGTTCTTAAAAACTGATTTCATGCCTCTGTTGAGCAAGACAAAAAAGTTTTTTTGTCAGGACATGCATGCTTTGACATTACCAATAGTATACACTTCAATTTTACACCAAACTACTGTGTGCAAACCTAATGTTAACAGTTTAAGTTAACTTTCCACATGATTCTGAGTTGTTTAAAACTGGTTTCATGCCTGTGCAGAGCAAGACAAAAAAGTTATTTTCTCAGGGCATGCAACGCTTTGACATTACCAATAGTATACATTTCAATTTTACACCAAACTACTGGGTGCAAACCTAATGTTAACAGTTTAAGTTAACTTTCCACATGATTCTGAGTTGTTTAAAACTGGTTTCATGCCTCTGCTGAGCAAGACAAAAAAGTTATTTTCTCAGGGCATATAATGCTATGACATTTCCAATAGTATACATTTAAATTTTACACCAAACTACTGTGTGTTAACCTAATGCAAACACCTTAAATCTACTTCCCAAATGATTCTGAGTTGTTTAAAACCTGTTTCATGCTTCTGTTGAGCAAGACAAAAAAGTTGTTTTCTCAGGGCAAGCAATGCTTTGACATTACCAATAGTATACATTTCAATGTTACACCAAACTACTGTGTGGAAACCTAATGGAAACACCTTAAGTTAACTTTCCACATGATTCTGAGTTCTTAAAAACTGATTTCATGCCTCTGTTGAGCAAGACAAAAAAGTTGTTTTCTCAGGACATGCATGCTTTGACATTACCAATAGTATACACTTCAATTTTACACCAAACTACTGTGTGCAAACCTAATGTTAACAGTTTAAGTTAACTTTCCACATGATTATGAGATGTTTAAAACTGGTTTCATGCTTCTGCAGAGCAAGACAAAAAAGTTGTTTTCTCTGGGCATACAAAGCTTTGACATTACCAAGCGTATACATTTCAATCTTACACCAAACTGCTGTGTGGAAACCTAATGGAGACACCTTAAATCAACTTTCCACATGATTCTGAGTTGTTTAAAACTGGTTTCATGCCTGTGCTGAGCTAGACAAAAAAGTTATTTTCTCAGGGCACGCAATGCTTTGACATTACCAAGAGTATACATCTCAATTTTACACCAAACTACTGTGTGCAATCCTAATTCAAACACCTTAAATCAACTTCTCACATGATTCTGAGTTGTTTAAAACAAGTTTCATGCCTCTGTTGAGCAAGACAAAAAAGTTGTTTTCTCAGGGCATACAATGCCTTGACATTACCAATAGTATACATTTCAATTTTACACCAAACTACTGTGTGGAAACCTAATGGAAACACCTTAAGTTAACTTTCCACATGATTCTGAGTTCTTAAAAACTGATTTCATGCCTCTGTTGAGCAAGACAAAAAAGTTGTTTTCTCAGGACATGCATGCTTTGACATTACCAATAGTATAGACTTCAATTTTACACCAAACTACTGTGTGCAAACTTAATGTTAACAGTTTAAGTTAACTTTCCACATGATTCTGAGTTGTTTAAAACTGGTTTCATGCCTGTGCTGAGCAAGACAAAAAAGTTATTTTCTCAGGGCATGCAATGCTTTGACATTACCAAGAGTATACATTTCAATTTTACACCAAACTACTGGGTGCAAACCTAATGTTAACAGTTTAGGTTAACTTTCCAGATGATTCTGAGTTGTTTAAAACTGGTTTCATGCCTCTGCTGAGCAAGACAAAAAAGTTATTTTCTCAGGACATGCATGCTTTGACATTACCAATAGTATACACTTCAATTTTACACCAAACTACTCTGTGCAAACCTAATGTTAACGGTTTAAGTTAACTTTCCACATGATTATGAGTTGTTTAAAACTGGTTTCATGCCTGTGCTGAGCAAGACAAAAAAGTTATTTTCTCAGGGCATGCAATGCTTTGACATTACCAAGAGTATGCATTTCAATTTTACACCAAACTACTGTGTGCAAACCTAATGTTAACAGTTTAAGTTAACTTTCCACATGATTTGAGATGTTTAAAACTGGTTTCATGCTTCTGCAGAGCAAGACAAAAAAGTTGTTTTCTCAGGGCATACAACGCTTTGACATTACCAAGCGTATACATTTCAATCTTACACCAAACTACTGTGTGGAAACCTAATGGAAACACCTTAAGTTTACTTTCAACATGATTCTGAGTTCTTAAAAACTGATTTCATGCCTCTGTTGAGCAAGACAAAAAAGTTTTTTTGTCAGGACATGCATGCTTTGACATTACCAATAGTATACACTTCAATTTTACACCAAACTACTGTGTGCAAACCTAATGTTAACAGTTTAAGTTAACTTTCCACATGATTCTGAGTTGTTTAAAACTGGTTTCATGCCTGTGCAGAGCAAGACAAAAAAGTTATTTTCTCAGGGCATGCAACGCTTTGACATTACCAATAGTATACATTTCAATTTTACACCAAACTACTGGGTGCAAACCTAATGTTAACAGTTTAAGTTAACTTTCCACATGATTCTGAGTTGTTTAAAACTGGTTTCATGCCTCTGCTGAGCAAGACAAAAAAGTTATTTTCTCAGGGCATATAATGCTATGACATTTCCAATAGTATACATTTAAATTTTACACCAAACTACTGTGTGTTAACCTAATGCAAACACCTTAAATCTACTTCCCAAATGATTCTGAGTTGTTTAAAACCTGTTTCATGCTTCTGTTGAGCAAGACAAAAAAGTTGTTTTCTCAGGGCAAGCAATGCTTTGACATTACCAATAGTATACATTTCAATGTTACACCAAACTACTGTGTGGAAACCTAATGGAAACACCTTAAGTTAACTTTCCACATGATTCTGAGTTCTTAAAAACTGATTTCATGCCTCTGTTGAGCAAGACAAAAAAGTTGTTTTCTCAGGACATGCATGCTTTGACATTACCAATAGTATAGACTTCAATTTTACACCAAACTACTGTGTGCAAACCTAATGTTAACAGTTTAAGTTAACTTTCCACATGATTATGAGATGTTTAAAACTGGTTTCATGCTTCTGCAGAGCAAGACAAAAAAGTTGTTTTCTCAGGGCATACAACGCTTTGACATTACCAAGCGTATACATTTCAATCTTACACCAAACTGCTGTGTGGAAACCTAATGGAGACACCTTAAATCAACTTTCCACATGATTCTGAGTTGTTTAAAACTGGTTTCATGCCTGTGCTGAGCTAGACAAAAAAGTTATTTTCTCAGGGCACGCAATGCTTTGACATTACCAAGAGTATACATCTCAATTTTACACCAAACTACTGTGTGCAAACCTAATTCAAACACCTTAAATCAACTTCTCACATGATTCTGAGTTGTTTAAAACATGTTTCATGCCTCTGTTGAGCAAGACAAAAAAGTTGTTTTCTCAGGGCATACAATGCCTTGACATTACCAATAGTATACATTTCAATTTTACACCAAACTACTGTGTGGAAACCTAATGGAAACACCTTAAGTTAACTTTCCACATGATTCTGAGTTCTTAAAAACTGATTTCATGCCTCTGTTGAGCAAGACAAAAAAGTTGTTTTCTCAGGACATGCATGCTTTGACATTACCAATAGTATAGACTTCAATTTTACACCAAACTACTGTGTGCAAACCTAATGTTAACAGTTTAAGTTAACTTTCCACATGATTCTGAGTTGTTTAAAACTGGTTTCATGCCTGTGCTGAGCAAGACAAAAAAGTTATTTTCTCAGGGCATGCAATGCTTTGACATTACCAAGAGCATACATTTCAATTTTACACCAAACTACTGGCTACAAACCTAATGTTAACAGTTTAGGTTAACTTTCCAGATGATTCTGAGTTGTTTAAAACTGGTTTCATGCCTCTGCTGAGCAAGGCAAAAAAGTTATTTTCTCAGGACATGCATGCTTTGACATTACCAATAGTATACACTTCAATTTTACACCAAACTACTGTGTGCAAACCTAATGTTAACAGTTTAAGTTAACTTTCCACATGATTATGAGATGTTTAAAACTGGTTTCATGCTTCTGCAGAGCAAGACAAAAAAGTTGTTTTCTCAGGGCATACAACGCTTTGACATTACCAAGCGTATACATTTCAATCTTACACCAAACTACTGTGTGCAAACCTAATGTTAACAGTTTAAGTTTCTTTCCACATAATTATGAGATGTTTAAAACTGGTTTCATGCTTCTGCAGAGCAAGACAAAAAAGTTGTTTTCTCATGGCATACAACGCTTTGACATTACCAATAGTATACACTTCAATTTTACACCAAACTACTGTGTGCAAACCTAATGTTAACAGTTTAAGTTAACTTTCCACATGATTATGAGATGTTTAAAACTGGTTTCATGCTTCTGCAGAGCAAGACAAAAAAGTTGTTTTCTCAGGGCATACAACGCTTTGACATTACCAAGCGTATACATTTCAATCTTACACCAAACTGCTGTGTGGAAACCTAATGGAGACACCTTAAATCAACTTTCCACATGATTCTGAGTTGTTTAAAACTGGTTTCATGCCTGTGCTGAGCTAGACAAAAAAGTTATTTTCTCAGGGCACGCAATGCTTTGACATTACCAAGAGTATACATCTCAATTTTACACCAAACTACTGTGTGCAAACCTAATTCAAACACCTTAAATCAACTTCTCACATGATTCTGAGTTGTTTAAAACAAGTTTCATGCCTCTGTTGAGCAAGACAAAAAAGTTGTTTTCTCAGGGCATACAATGCCTTGACATTACCAATAGTATACATTTCAATTTTACACCAAACTACTGTGTGGAAACCTAATGGAAACACCTTAAGTTAACTTTCCACATGATTCTGAGTTCTTAAAAACTGATTTCATGCCTCTGTTGAGCAAGACAAAAAAGTTGTTTTCTCAGGACATGCATGCTTTGACATTACCAATAGTATAGACTTCAATTTTACACCAAACTACTGT
This sequence comes from Mobula birostris, assembly GCF_030028105.1. Lineage (NCBI taxonomy): Eukaryota > Metazoa > Chordata > Chondrichthyes > Myliobatiformes > Myliobatidae > Mobula > Mobula birostris. The sequence continues at coordinate 117,820,335 of NC_092371.1, read as the reverse complement.
GTGCAAACTTAATATTAACAGTTTAAGTTAACTTTCCACATGATTCTGAGTTGTTTAAAACTGGTTTCATGCCTGTGCTGAGCAAGACAAAAAAGTTATTTTCTCAGGGCATGCAATGCTTTGACATTACCAAGAGTATACATTTCAATTTTACACCAAACTACTGGGTGCAAACCTAATGTTAACAGTTTAGGTTAACTTTCCAGATGATTCTGAGTTGTTTAAAACTGGTTTCATGCCTCTGCTGAGCAAGACAAAAAAGTTATTTTCTCAGGACATGCATGCTTTGACATTACCAATAGTATACACTTCAATTTTACACCAAACTACTGTGCGCAAACCTAATGTTAACAGTTTAAGTTAACTTTCCACATGATTATGAGATGTTTAAAACTGGTTTCATGCTTCTGCAGAGCAAGACAAAAAAGTTGTTTTCTCAGGGCATACAACGCTTTGACATTACCAAGCGTATACATTTCAATCTTACACCAAACTACTGTGTGCAAACCTAATGGAAACACCTTAAGTTTACTTTCAACATGATTCTGAGTTCTTAAAAACTGATTTCATGCCTCTGTTGAGCAAGACAAAAAAGTTGTTTTCTCAGGACATGCATGCTTTGTCATTACCAATAGTATACATTTCAATTTTACACCAAACTACTGTGTGCAAACCTAATGTTAACAGTTTAAGTTAACTTTCCACATGATTCTGAGTTGTTTAAAACTGGTTTCATGCCTGTGCTGAGCAAGACAAAAAAGTTATTTTCTCAGGGCATGCAATGCTTTGACATTACCAAGAGTATACATTTCAATTTTACACCAAACTACTGTGTGCAAACCTAATGTTAACAGTTTAAGTTAACTTCCCACATGATTATGAGATGTTTAAAACTGGTTTCATGCTTCTGCCGAGCAAGACAAAAAAGTTGTTTTCTCAGGGCATACAACGCTTTGACATTACCAAGCGTATACATTTCAATCTTACACCAAACTACTGTGTGGAAACCTAATGGAAACACCTTAAGTTTACATTCAACATGATTCTGAGTTCTTAAAAACTGATTTCATGCCTCTGTTGAGCAAGACAAAAAAGTTGTTTTCTCAGGACATGCATGCTTTGACATTACCAATAGTATACACTTCTATTTTACACCAAACTACTGTGTGCAAACCTAATGTTAACAGTTTAAGTTAACTTTCCACATGATTCTGAGTTGTTTAAAACTGGTTTCATGCCTGTGCTGAGCAAGACAAAAAAGTTATTTTCTCAGGGCATGCAATGCTTTGACATTAACAAGAGTATACATTTCAATTTTACACCAAACTACTGTGTGCAAACCTAATGTTAACAGTTTAAGTTTCTTTCCACATGATTATGAGATGTTTAAAACTGGTTTCATGCTTCTGCAGAGCAAGACAAAAAAGTTGTTTTCTCAGGGCATACAACGCTTTGACATTACCAATAGTATACATTTCAATTTTACACCAAACTACTGGGTGCAAACCTAATGTTAACAGTTTAAGTTAACTTTCCACATGATTCTGAGTTGTTTAAAACTGGTTTCATGCCTCTGCTGAGCAAGACAAAAAAGTTATTTTCTCAGGGCATATAATGTTATGACATTTCCAATAGTATACATTTAAATTTTACACCAAACTACTGTGTGTTAACCTAATGCAAACACCTTAAATCTACTTCCCAAATGATTCTGAGTTGTTTAAAACCTGTTTCATGCTTCTGTTGAGCAAGACAAAAAAGTTGTTTTCTCAGGGCAAGCAATGCTTTGACATTACCAATAGTATACATTTCAATGTTACACCAAACTACTGTGTGGAAACCTAATGGAAACACCTTAAGTTAACTTTCCACATGATTCTGAGTTCTTAAAAACTGATTTCATGCCTCTGTTGAGCAAGACAAAAAAGTTGTTTTCTCAGGACATGCATGCTTTGACATTACCAATAGTATACACTTCAATTTTACACCAAACTACTGTGTGCAAACCTAATGTTAACAGTTTAAGTTAACTTTCCACATGATTATGAGATGTTTAAAACTGGTTTCATGCTTCTGCAGAGCAAGACAAAAAAGTTGTTTTCTCTGGGCATACAACGCTTTGACATTACCAAGCGTATACATTTCAATCTTACACCAAACTGCTGTGTGGAAACCTAATGGAGACACCTTAAATCAACTTCTCACATGATTCTGAGTTGTTTAAAACAAGTTTCATGCCTCTGTTGAGCAAGACAAAGAAGTTGTTTTCTCAGGGCATACAATGCCTTGACATTACCAATAGTATACATTTCAATTTTACACCAAACTACTGTGTGGAAACCTAATGGAAACACCTTAAGTTAACTTTCCACATGATTCTGAGTTCTTAAAAACTGATTTCATGCCTCTGTTGAGCAAGACAAAAAAGTTGTTTTCTCAGGACATGCATGCTTTGACATTACCAACAGTATAGACTTCAATTTTACACCAAACTACTGTGTGCAAACTTAATGTTAACAGTTTAAGTTAACTTTCCACATGATTCTGAGTTGTTTAAAACTGGTTTCATGCCTGTGCTGAGCAAGACAAAAAAGTTATTTTCTCAGGGCATGCAATGCTTTGACATTACCAAGAGTATACATTTCAATTTTACACCAAACTACTGGGTGCAAACCTAATGTTAACAGTTTAGGTTAACTTTCCAGATGATTCTGAGTTGTTTAAAACTGGTTTCATGCCTCTGCTGAGCAAGACAAAAAAGTTATTTTCTCAGGACATGCATGCTTTGACATTACCAATAGTATACACTTCAATTTTACACCAAACTACTGTGTGCAAACCTAATGTTAACAGTTTAAGTTAACTTTCCACATGATTATGAGATGTTTAAAACTGGTTTCATGCTTCTGCAGAGCAAGACAAAAAAGTTGTTTTCTCAGGGCATACAACGCTTTGACATTACCAAGCGTATACATTTCAATCTTACACCAAACTACTGTGTGGAAACCTAATGGAAACACCTTAAGTTTACTTTCAACATGATTCTGAGTTCTTAAAAACTGATTTCATGCCTCTGTTGAGCAAGACAAAAAAGTTGTTTTCTCAGGACATGCATGCTTTGTCATTACCAATAGTATACACTTCAATTTTACACCAAACTACTGTGTGCAAACCTAATGTTAACAGTTTAAGTTAACTTTCCACATGATTCTGAGTTGTTTAAAACTGGTTTCATGCCTGTGCTGAGCAAGACAAAAAAGTTATTTTCTCAGGGCATGCAATGCTTTGACATTACCAAGAGTATACATTTCAATTTTACACCAAACTACTGTGTGCAAACCTAATGTTAACAGTTTAAGTTAACTTTCCACATGATTTGAGATGTTTAAAACTGGTTTCATGCTTCTGCAGAGCAAGACAAAAAAGTTGTTTTCTCAGGGCATACAACGCTTTGACATTACCAAGCGTATACATTTCAATCTTACACCAAACTACTGTGTGGAAACCTAATGGAAACACCTTAAGTTTACTTTCAACATGATTCTGAGTTCTTAAAAACTGATTTCATGCCTCTGTTGAGCAAGACAAAAAAGTTGTTTTCTCAGGACATGCATGCTTTGACATTACCAATAGTATAGACTTCAATTTTACACCAAACTACTGTGTGCAAACCTAATGTTAACAGTTTAAGTTAACTTTCCACATGATTCTGAGTTGTTTAAAACTGGTTTCATGCCTGTGCTGAGCAAGACAAAAAAGTTATTTTCTCAGGGCATGCAATGCTTTGACATTAACAAGAGTATACATTTCAATTTTACACCAAACTACTGTGTGCAAACCTAATGTTAACAGTTTAAGTTTCTTTCCACATGATTATGAGATGTTTAAAACTGGTTTCATGCTTCTGCAGAGCAAGACAAAAAAGTTGTTTTCTCAGGGCATACAACGCTTTGACATTACCAATAGTATACATTTCAATTTTACACCAAACTACTGGGTGCAAACCTAATGTTAGTGTTTAAGTTAACTTTCCACATGATTCTGAGTTGTTTAAATCTGGTTTCATGCCTCTGCTGAGCAAGACAAAAAAGTTATTTTCTCTGGGCATATAATGCTATGACATTTCCAATAGTATACATTTAAATTTTACACCAAACTACTGTGTGTTAACCTAATGCAAACACCTTAAATCTACTTCCCAAATGATTCTGAGTTGTTTAAAACCTGTTTCATGCTTCTGTTGAGCAAGACAAAAAAGTTGTTTTCTCAGGGCAAGCAATGCTTTGACATTACCAATAGTATACATTTCAATGTTACACCAAACTACTGTGTGCAAACCTAATGTTAACAGTTTAAGTTAACTTTCCAAATGATTATGAGATGTTTAAAACTGGTTTCATGCTTCTGCAGAGCAAGACAAAAAAGTTGTTTTCTCAGGGCATACAACGCTTTGACATTACCAAGCGTATACATTTCAATCTTACACCAAACTGCTGTGTGGAAACCTAATGGAGACACCTTAAATCAACTTTCCACATGATTCTGAGTTGTTTAAAACTGGTTTCATGCCTGTGCTGAGCTAGACAAAAAAGTTATTTTCTCAGGGCACGCAATGCTTTGACATTACCAAGAGTATACATCTCAATTTTACACCAAACTACTGTGTGCAAACCTAATTCAAACACCTTAAATCAACTTCTCACATGATTCTGAGTTGTTTAAAACATGTTTCATGCCTCTGTTGAGCAAGACAAAAAAGTTGTTTTCTCAGGGCATACAATGCCTTGACATTACCAATAGTATACATTTCAATTTTACACCAAACTACTGTGTGGAAACCTAATGGAAACACCTTAAGTTAACTTTCCACATGATTCTGAGTTCTTAAAACTGATTTCATGCCTCTGTTGAGCAAGACAAAAAAGTTGTTTTCTCAGGACATGCATGCTTTGACATTACCAATAGTATAGACTTCAATTTTACACCAAACTACTGTGTGCAAACCTAATGTTAACAGTTTAAGTTAACTTTCCACATGATTCTGAGTTGTTTAAAACTGGTTTCATGCCTGTGCTGAGCAAGACAAAAAAGTTATTTTCTCAGGGCATGCAATGCTTTGACATTACCAAGAGTATACATTTCAATTTTACACCAAACTACTGTGTGCAAACCTAATGTTAACAGTTTAAGTTAACTTTCCACATGATTCTGAGTTGTTTAAAACTGGTTTCATGCCTCTGCTGAGCAAGACAAAAAAGTTATTTTCTCAGGACATGCATGCTTTGACATTACCAATAGTATACACTTCAATTTTACACCAAACTACTGTGTGCAAACCTAATGTTAACAGTTTAAGTTAACTTTCCACATGATTATGAGATGTTTAAAACTGGTTTCATGCTTCTGCAGAGCAAGACAAAAAAGTTGTTTTCTCAGGGCATACAACGCTTTGACATTACCAAGCGTATACATTTCAATCTTACACCAAACTACTGTGTGGAAACCTAATGGAAACACCTTAAGTTTACTTTCAACATGATTCTGAGTTCTTAAAAACTGATTTCATGCCTCTGTTGAGCAAGACAAAAAAGTTGTTTTCTCAGGACATGCATGCTTTGTCATTACCAATAGTATACACTTCAATTTTACACCAAACTACTGTGTGCAAACCTAATGTTAACAGTTTAAGTTAACTTTCCACATGATTCTGAGTTGTTTAAAACTGGTTTCATGCCTGTGCTGAGCAAGACAAAAAAGTTATTTTCTCAGGGCATGCAATGCTTTGACATTACCAAGAGTATACATTTCAATTTTACACCAAACTACTGTGTGCAAACCTAAGGTTAACAGTTTAAGTTTCTTTCCACATGATTATGAGATGTTTAAAACTGGTTTCATGCTTCTGCAGAGCAAGACAAAAAAGTTGTTTTCTCAGGGCATACAACGCTTTGACATTACCAATAGTATACATTTCAATTTTACACCAAACTACTGGGTGCAAACCTAATGTTAACAGTTTAAGTTAACTTTCCACATGATTCTGAGTTGTTTAAAACTGGTTTCATGCCTCTGCTGAGCAAGACAAAAAAGTTATTTTCTCAGGGCATATAATGCTATGACATTTCCAATAGTATACATTTAAATTTTACACCAAACTACTGTGTGTTAACCTAATGCAAACACCTTAAATCTACTTCCCAAATGATTCTGAGTTGCTTAAAACCTGTTTCATGCTTCTGTTGAGCAAGACAAAAAAGTTGTTTTCTCAGGGCAAGCAATGCTTTGACATTACCAATAGTATACATTTCAATGTTACACCAAACTACTGTGTGGAAACCTAATGGAAACACCTTAAGTTAACTTTCCACATGATTCTGAGTTCTTAAAAACTGATTTCATGCCTCTGTTGAGCAAGACAAAAAAGTTGTTTTCTCAGGACATGCATGCTTTGACATTACCAATAGTATACACTTCAATTTTACTCCAAACTACTGTGTGCAAACCTAATGTTAACAGTTTAAGTTAACTTTCCACATGATTCTGAGTTGTTTAAAACTGGTTTCATGCCTGTGCTGAGCAAGACAAAAAAGTTATTTTCTCAGGGCATGCAATGCTTTGACATTACCAAGAGTATACATTTCAATTTTACACCAAACTACTGTGTGCAAACCTAAGGTTAACAGTTTAAGTTTCTTTCCACATGATTATGAGATGTTTAAAACTGGTTTCATGCTTCTGCAGAGCAAGACAAAAAAGTTGTTTTCTCAGGGCATACAACGCTTTGACATTACCAATAGTATACATTTCAATTTTACACCAAACTACTGGGTGCAAACCTAATGTTAACAGTTTAAGTTAACTTTCCACATGATTCTGAGTTGTTTAAAACTGGTTTCATGCCTCTGCTGAGCAAGACAAAAAAGTTATTTTCTCAGGGCATATAATGCTATGACATTTCCAATAGTATACATTTAAATTTTACACCAAACTACTGTGTGTTAACCTAATGCAAACACCTTAAATCTACTTCCCAAATGATTCTGAGTTGCTTAAAACCTGTTTCATGCTTCTGTTGAGCAAGACAAAAAAGTTGTTTTCTCAGGGCAAGCAATGCTTTGACATTACCAATAGTATACATTTCAATGTTACACCAAACTACTGTGTGGAAACCTAATGGAAACACCTTAAGTTAACTTTCCACATGATTCTGAGTTCTTAAAAACTGATTTCATGCCTCTGTTGAGCAAGACAAAAAAGTTGTTTTCTCAGGACATGCATGCTTTGACATTACCAATAGTATACACTTCAATTTTACTCCAAACTACTGTGTGCAAACCTAATGTTAACAGTTTAAGTTAACTTTCCACATGATTCTGAGTTGTTTAAAACTGGTTTCATGCCTGTGCTGAGCAAGACAAAAAAGTTATTTTCTCAGGGCATGCAATGCTTTGACATTACCAAGAGTATACATTTCAATTTTACACCAAACTACTGGGTGCAAACCTAATGTTAACAGTTTAGGTTAACTTTCCAGATGATTCTGAGTTGTTTAAAACTGGTTTCATGCCTCTGCTGAGCAAGACAAAAAAGTTATTTTCTCAGGACATGCATGCTTTGACATTACCAATAGTATACACTTCAATTTTACACCAAACTACTGTGTGCAAACCTAATGTTAACAGTTTAAGTTAACTTTCCACATGATTATGAGATGTTTAAAACTGGTTTCATGCTTCTGCAGAGCAAGACAAAAAAGTTGTTTTCTCAGGGCATACAACGCTTTGACATTACCAAGCGTATACATTTCAATCTTACACCAAACTACTGTGTGGAAACCTAATGGAAACACCTTAAGTTTACTTTCAACATGATTCTGAGTTCTTAAAAACTGATTTCATGCCTCTGTTGAGCAAGACAAAAAAGTTGTTTTCTCAGGACATGCATGCTTTGACATTACCAATAGTATACACTTCAATTTTACACCAAACTACTGTGTGCAAACCTAATGTTAACAGTTTAAGTTAACTTTCCACATGATTCTGAGTTGTTTAAAACTGGTTTCATGCCTGTGCTGAGCAAGACAAAAAAGTTATTTTCTCAGGGCATGCAATGCTTTGACATTAACAAGAGTATACATTTCAATTTTACACCAAACTACTGTGTGCAAACCTAATGTTAACAGTTTAAGTTTCTTTCCACATGATTATGAGATGTTTAAAACTGGTTTCATGCTTCTGCAGAGCAAGACAAAAAAGTTGTTTTCTCAGGGCATACAACGCTTTGACATTACCAATAGTATACATTTCAATTTTACACCAAACTACTGGGTGCAAACCTAATGTTAACAGTTTAAGTTAACTTTCCACATGATTCTGAGTTGTTTAAAACTGGTTTCATGCCTCTGCTGAGCAAGACAAAAAAGTTATTTTCTCAGGGCATATAATGTTATGACATTTCCAATAGTATACATTTAAATTTTACACCAAACTACTGTGTGTTAACCTAATGCAAACACCTTAAATCTACTTCCCAAATGATTCTGAGTTGTTTAAAACCTGTTTCATGCTTCTGTTGAGCAAGACAAAAAAGTTGTTTTCTCAGGGCAAGCAATGCTTTGACATTACCAATAGTATACATTTCAATGTTACACCAAACTACTGTGTGGAAACCTAATGGAAACACCTTAAGTTAACTTTCCACATGATTCTGAGTTCTTCAAAACTGATTTCATGCCTCTGTTGAGCAAGACAAAAAAGTTGTTTTCTCAGGACATGCATGCTTTGACATTACCAATAGTATACACTTCAATTTTACACCAAACTACTGTGTGCAAACCTAATGTTAACAGTTTAAGTTAACTTTCCACATGATTATGAGATGTTTAAAACTGGTTTCATGCTTCTGCAGAGCAAGACAAAAAAGTTGTTTTCTCTGGGACGCTTTGACATTACCAAGCGTATACATTTCAATCTTACACCAAACTGCTGTGTGGAAACCTAATGGAGACACCTTAAATCAACTTTCCACATGATTCTGAGTTGTTTAAAACTGGTTTCATGCCTGTGCTGAGCTAGACAAAAAAGTTATTTTCTCAGGGCACGCAATGCTTTGACATTACCAAGAGTATACATCTCAATTTTACACCAAACTACTGTGTGCAATCCTAATTCAAACACCTTAAATCAACTTCTCACATGATTCTGAGTTGTTTAAAACAAGTTTCATGCCTCTGTTGAGCAAGACAAAGAAGTTGTTTTCTCAGGGCATACAATGCCTTGACATTACCAATAGTATACATTTCAATTTTACACCAAACTACTGTGTGGAAACCTAATGGAAACACCTTAAGTTAACTTTCCACATGATTCTGAGTTCTTAAAAACTGATTTCATGCCTCTGTTGAGCAAGACAAAAAGTTGTTTTCTCAGGACATGCATGCTTTGACCATTACCAACAGTATAGACTTCAATTTTACACCAAACTACTGTGTGCAAACTTAATGTTAACAGTTTAAGTTAACTTTCCACATGATTCTGAGTTGTTTAAAACTGGTTTCATGCCTGTGCTGAGCAAGACAAAAAAGTTATTTTCTCAGGGCATGCAATGCTTTGACATTACCAAGAGTATACATTTCAATTTTACACCAAACTACTGGGTGCAACCTAATGTTAACAGTTTAGGTTAACTTTCCAGATGATTCTGAGTTGTTTAAAACTGGTTTCATGCCTCTGCTGAGCAAGACAAAAAAGTTATTTTCTCAGGACATGCATGCTTTGACATTACCAATAGTATACACTTCAATTTTACACCAACTACTGTGTGCAAACCTAATGTTAACAGTTTAAGTTAACTTTCCACATGATTATGAGATGTTTAAAACTGGTTTCATGCTTCTGCAGAGCAAGACAAAAAAGTTGTTTTCTCAGGGCATACAACGCTTTGACATTACCAAGCGTATACATTTCAATCTTACACCAAACTACTGTGTGGAAACCTAATGGAAACACCTTAAGTTTACTTTCAACATGATTCTGAGTTCTTAAAAACTGATTTCATGCCTCTGTTGAGCAAGACAAAAAAGTTGTTTTCTCAGGACATGCATGCTTTGTCATTACCAATAGTATACACTTCAATTTTACACCAAACTACTGTGTGCAAACCTAATGTTAACAGTTTAAGTTAACTTTCCACATGATTCTGAGTTGTTTAAAACTGGTTTCATGCCTGTGCTGAGCAAGACAAAAAAGTTATTTTCTCAGGGCATGCAATGCTTTGACATTACCAAGAGTTATACATTTCAATATTACACCAAACTACTGTGTGCAAACCTAATGTTAACAGTTTAAGTTAACTTTCCACATGATTTGAGATGTTTAAAACTGGTTTCATGCTTCTGCAGAGCAAGACAAAAAGTTGTTTTCTCAGGGCATACAACGCTTTGACATTACCAAGCGTATACATTTCAATCTTACACCAAACTACTGTGTGGAAACCTAATGGAAACACCTTAAGTTTACTTTCAACATGATTCTGAGTTCTTAAAACTGATTTCATGCCTCTGTTGAGCAGACAAAAAGTTGTTTTCTCAGGACATGCATGCTTTGACATTACCAATAGTATACACTTCAATTTTACACCAAACTACTGTGTGCAAACCTAATGTTAACAGTTTAGTTAACTTTCCACATGATTCTGAGTTGTTTAAAACTGGTTTCATGCCTGTGCTGAGCAAGACAAAAACGTTATTTTCTCAGGGCATGCAATGCTTTGACATTAACAAGAGTATACATTTTCAATTTTACACCAAACTACTGTGTGCAAACCTAATGTTAACAGTTTTAGTTTCTTTCCACTGATTATGAGATGTTTAAAACTGGTTTCATGCTTCTGCAGAGCAAGACAAAAAAGTTGTTTTCTCAGGGCATACAACGCTTTGACATTACCAATAGTATACATTTCAATTTTACACCAAACTACTGGGTGCAAACCTAATGTTAGTGTTTAAGTTAACTTTCCCACATGATTCTGAGTGTTTAAATATGGTTTCATGCCTCTGCTGAGCAAGACAAAAAGTTATTTTCTCTGGGCATATAATGCTATGACATTTCCAATAGTATACATTTAAATTTTACACCAAACTACTGTGTGTTACCTAATGCAAACACCTTAAATCTACTTCCCAAATGATTCTGAGTTGTTTAAAACCTGTTTCATGCTTCTGTTGAGCAAGACAAAAGTTGTTTTCTCAGGGCAAGCAATGCTTTGACATTACCAATAGTATACATATCAATGTTACACCAAACTACTGTGTGGAAACCTAATGGAAACACCTATAAGTTAACTTTCCACATGATTCTGAGTTCTTAAAAACTGATTTCATGCCTCTGTTGAGCAAGACAAAAAAGTTGTTTTCTCAGGACATGCATGCTTTGACATTACCAATAGTATAGACTTCAATTTTACACCAAACTACTGTGTGCAAACCTAATGTTAACAGTTTAAGTTAACTTTCCACATGATTATGAGATGTTTAAAACTGGTTTCATGCTTCTGCAGAGCAAGACAAAAAAGTTGTTTTCTCAGGGCATACAACGCTTTGACATTACCAAGCGTATACATTTCAATCTTACACCAAACTGCTGTGTGGAAACCTAATGGAGACACCTTAAATCAACTTTCCACATGATTCTGAGTTGTTTAAAACTGGTTTCATGCCTGTGCTGAGCTAGACAAAAAAGTTATTTTCTCAGGGCACGCAATGCTTTGACATTACCAAGAGTATACATCTCAATTTTACACCAAACTACTGTGTGCAAACCTAATTCAAACACCTTAAATCAACTTCTCACATGATTCTGAGTTGTTTAAAACATGTTTCATGCCTCTGTTGAGCAAGACAAAAAAGTTGTTTTCTCAGGGCATACAATGCCTTGACATTACCAATAGTATACATTTCAATTTTACACCAAACTACTGTGTGGAAACCTAATGGAAACACCTTAAGTTTACTTTCAACATGATTCTGAGTTCTTAAAAACTGATTTCATGCCTCTGTTGAGCAAGACAAAAAAGTTGTTTTCTCAGGACATGCATGCTTTGTCATTACCAATAGTATACACTTCAATTTTACACCAAACTACTGTGTGCAAACCTAATGTTAACAGTTTAAGTTAACTTTCCACATGATTCTGAGTTGTTTAAAACTGGTTTCATGCCTGTGCTGAGCAAGACAAAAAAGTTATTTTCTCAGGGCATGCAATGCTTTGACATTACCAAGAGTATACATTTCAATTTTACACCAAACTACTGTGTGCAAACCTAAGGTTAACAGTTTAAGTTTCTTTCCACATGATTATGAGATGTTTAAAACTGGTTTCATGCTTCTGCAGAGCAAGACAAAAAAGTTGTTTTCTCAGGGCATACAACGCTTTGACATTACCAATAGTATACATTTCAATTTTACACCAAACTACTGGGTGCAAACCTAATGTTAACAGTTTAAGTTAACTTTCCACATGATTCTGAGTTGTTTAAAACTGGTTTCATGCCTCTGCTGAGCAAGACAAAAAAGTTATTTTCTCAGGGCATATAATGCTATGACATTTCCAATAGTATACATTTAAATTTTACACCAAACTACTGTGTGTTAACCTAATGCAAACACCTTAAATCTACTTCCCAAATGATTCTGAGTTGCTTAAAACCTGTTTCATGCTTCTGTTGAGCAAGACAAAAAAGTTGTTTTCTCAGGGCAAGCAATGCTTTGACATTACCAATAGTATACATTTCAATGTTACACCAAACTACTGTGTGGAAACCTAATGGAAACACCTTAAGTTAACTTTCCACATGATTCTGAGTTCTTAAAAACTGATTTCATGCCTCTGTTGAGCAAGACAAAAAAGTTGTTTTCTCAGGACATGCATGCTTTGACATTACCAATAGTATACACTTCAATTTTACTCCAAACTACTGTGTGCAAACCTAATGTTAACAGTTTAAGTTAACTTTCCACATGATTCTGAGTTGTTTAAAACTGGTTTCATGCCTGTGCTGAGCAAGACAAAAAAGTTATTTTCTCAGGGCATGCAATGCTTTGACATTACCAAGAGTATACATTTCAATTTTACACCAAACTACTGTGTGCAAACCTAAGGTTAACAGTTTAAGTTTCTTTCCACATGATTATGAGATGTTTAAAACTGGTTTCATGCTTCTGCAGAGCAAGACAAAAAAGTTGTTTTCTCAGGGCATACAACGCTTTGACATTACCAATAGTATACATTTCAATTTTACACCAAACTACTGGGTGCAAACCTAATGTTAACAGTTTAAGTTAACTTTCCACATGATTCTGAGTTGTTTAAAACTGGTTTCATGCCTCTGCTGAGCAAGACAAAAAAGTTATTTTCTCAGGGCATATAATGCTATGACATTTCCAATAGTATACATTTAAATTTTACACCAAACTACTGTGTGTTAACCTAATGCAAACACCTTAAATCTACTTCCCAAATGATTCTGAGTTGCTTAAAACCTGTTTCATGCTTCTGTTGAGCAAGACAAAAAAGTTGTTTTCTCAGGGCAAGCAATGCTTTGACATTACCAATAGTATACATTTCAATGTTACACCAAACTACTGTGTGGAAACCTAATGGAAACACCTTAAGTTAACTTTCCACATGATTCTGAGTTCTTAAAAACTGATTTCATGCCTCTGTTGAGCAAGACAAAAAAGTTGTTTTCTCAGGACATGCATGCTTTGACATTACCAATAGTATCCACTTCAATTTTACTCCAAACTACTGTGTGCAAACCTAATGTTAACAGTTTAAGTTAACTTTCCACATGATTCTGAGTTGTTTAAAACTGGTTTCATGCCTGTGCTGAGCAAGACAAAAAAGTTATTTTCTCAGGGCATGCAATGCTTTGACATTACCAAGAGTATACATTTCAATTTTACACCAAACTACTGGGTGCAAACCTAATGTTAACAGTTTAGGTTAACTTTCCAGATGATTCTGAGTTGTTTAAAACTGGTTTCATGCCTCTGCTGAGCAAGACAAAAAAGTTATTTTCTCAGGACATGCATGCTTTGACATTACCAATAGTATACACTTCAATTTTACACCAAACTACTGTGTGCAAACCTAATGTTAACAGTTTAAGTTAACTTTCCACATGATTATGAGATGTTTAAAACTGGTTTCATGCTTCTGCAGAGCAAGACAAAAAAGTTGTTTTCTCAGGGCATACAACGCTTTGACATTACCAAGCGTATACATTTCAATCTTACACCAAACTACTGTGTGGAAACCTAATGGAAACACCTTAAGTTTACTTTCAACATGATTCTGAGTTCTTAAAAACTGATTTCATGCCTCTGTTGAGCAAGACAAAAAAGTTGTTTTCTCAGGACATGCATGCTTTGACATTACCAATAGTATACACTTCAATTTTACACCAAACTACTGTGTGCAAACCTAATGTTAACAGTTTAAGTTAACTTTCCACATGATTCTGAGTTGTTTAAAACTGGTTTCATGCCTGTGCTGAGCAAGACAAAAAAGTTATTTTCTCAGGGCATGCAATGCTTTGACATTAACAAGAGTATACATTTCAATTTTACACCAAACTACTGTGTGCAAACCTAATGTTAACAGTTTAAGTTTCTTTCCACATGATTATGAGATGTTTAAAACTGGTTTCATGCTTCTGCGGAGCAAGACAAAAAAGTTGTTTTCTCAGGGCATACAACGCTTTGACATTACCAATAGTATACATTTCAATTTTACACCAAACTACTGGGTGCAAACCTAATGTTAACAGTTTAAGTTAACTTTCCACATGATTCTGAGTTGTTTAAAACTGGTTTCATGCCTCTGCTGAGCAAGACAAAAAAGTTATTTTCTCAGGGCATATAATGCTATGACATTTCCAATAGTATACATTTAAATTTTACACCAAACTACTGTGTGTTAACCTAATGCAAACACCTTAAATCTACTTCCCAAATGATTCTGAGTTGTTTAAAACCTGTTTCATGCTTCTGTTGAGCAAGACAAAAAAGTTGTTTTCTCAGGGCAAGCAATGCTTTGACATTACCAATAGTATACATTTCAATGTTACACCAAACTACTGTGTGGAAACCTAATGGAAACACCTTAAGTTAACTTTCCACATGATTCTGAGTTCTTCAAAACTGATTTCATGCCTCTGTTGAGCAAGACAAAAAAGTTGTTTTCTCAGGACATGCATGCTTTGACATTACCAATAGTATACACTTCAATTTTACACCAAACTACTGTGTGCAAACCTAATGTTAACAGTTTAAGTTAACTTTCCACATGATTATGAGATGTTTAAAACTGGTTTCATGCTTCTGCAGAGCAAGACAAAAAAGTTGTTTTCTCTGGGCATACAACGCTTTGACATTACCAAGCGTATACATTTCAATCTTACACCAAACTGCTGTGTGGAAACCTAATGGAGACACCTTAAATCAACTTTCCACATGATTCTGAGTTGTTTAAAACTGGTTTCATGCCTGTGCTGAGCTAGACAAAAAAGTTATTTTCTCAGGGCACGCAATGCTTTGACATTACCAAGAGTATACATCTCAATTTTACACCAAACTACTGTGTGCAATCCTAATTCAAACACCTTAAATCAACTTCTCACATGATTCTGAGTTGTTTAAAACAAGTTTCATGCCTCTGTTGAGCAAGACAAAGAAGTTGTTTTCTCAGGGCATACAATGCCTTGACATTACCAATAGTATACATTTCAATTTTACACCAAACTACTGTGTGGAAACCTAATGGAAACACCTTAAGTTAACTTTCCACATGATTCTGAGTTCTTAAAAACTGATTTCATGCCTCTGTTGAGCAAGACAAAAAAGTTGTTTTCTCAGGACATGCATGCTTTGACATTACCAACAGTATAGACTTCAATTTTACACCAAACTACTGTGTGCAAACTTAATGTTAACAGTTTAAGTTAACTTTCCACATGATTCTGAGTTGTTTAAAACTGGTTTCATGCCTGTGCTGAGCAAGACAAAAAAGTTATTTTCTCAGGGCATGCAATGCTTTGACATTACCAAGAGTATACATTTCAATTTTACACCAAACTACTGGGTGCAAACCTAATGTTAACAGTTTAGGTTAACTTTCCAGATGATTCTGAGTTGTTTAAAACTGGTTTCATGCCTCTGCTGAGCAAGACAAAAAAGTTATTTTCTCAGGACATGCATGCTTTGACATTACCAATAGTATACACTTCAATTTTACACCAAACTACTGTGTGCAAACCTAATGTTAACAGTTTAAGTTAACTTTCCACATGATTATGAGATGTTTAAAACTGGTTTCATGCTTCTGCAGAGCAAGACAAAAAAGTTGTTTTCTCAGGGCATACAACGCTTTGACATTACCAAGCGTATACATTTCAATCTTACACCAAACTACTGTGTGGAAACCTAATGGAAACACCTTAAGTTTACTTTCAACATGATTCTGAGTTCTTAAAAACTGATTTCATGCCTCTGTTGAGCAAGACAAAAAAGTTGTTTTCTCAGGACATGCATGCTTTGTCATTACCAATAGTATACACTTCAATTTTACACCAAACTACTGTGTGCAAACCTAATGTTAACAGTTTAAGTTAACTTTCCACATGATTCTGAGTTGTTTAAAACTGGTTTCATGCCTGTGCTGAGCAAGACAAAAAAGTTATTTTCTCAGGGCATGCAATGCTTTGACATTACCAAGAGTATACATTTCAATTTTACACCAAACTACTGTGTGCAAACCTAATGTTAACAGTTTAAGTTAACTTTCCACATGATTTGAGATGTTTAAAACTGGTTTCATGCTTCTGCAGAGCAAGACAAAAAAGTTGTTTTCTCAGGGCATACAACGCTTTGACATTACCAAGCGTATACATTTCAATCTTACACCAAACTACTGTGTGGAAACCTAATGGAAACACCTTAAGTTTACTTTCAACATGATTCTGAGTTCTTAAAAACTGATTTCATGCCTCTGTTGAGCAAGACAAAAAAGTTGTTTTCTCAGGACATGCATGCTTTGACATTACCAATAGTATACACTTCAATTTTACACCAAACTACTGTGTGCAAACCTAATGTTAACAGTTTAAGTTAACTTTCCACATGATTCTGAGTTGTTTAAAACTGGTTTCATGCCTGTGCTGAGCAAGACAAAAAAGTTATTTTCTCAGGGCATGCAATGCTTTGACATTAACAAGAGTATACATTTCAATTTTACACCAAACTACTGTGTGCAAACCTAATGTTAACAGTTTAAGTTTCTTTCCACATGATTATGAGATGTTTAAAACTGGTTTCATGCTTCTGCAGAGCAAGACAAAAAAGTTGTTTTCTCAGGGCATACAACGCTTTGACATTACCAATAGTATACATTTCAATTTTACACCAAACTACTGGGTGCAAACCTAATGTTAGTGTTTAAGTTAACTTTCCACATGATTCTGAGTTGTTTAAATCTGGTTTCATGCCTCTGCTGAGCAAGACAAAAAAGTTATTTTCTCTGGGCATATAATGCTATGACATTTCCAATAGTATACATTTAAATTTTACACCAAACTACTGTGTGTTAACCTAATGCAAACACCTTAAATCTACTTCCCAAATGATTCTGAGTTGTTTAAAACCTGTTTCATGCTTCTGTTGAGCAAGACAAAAAAGTTGTTTTCTCAGGGCAAGCAATGCTTTGACATTACCAATAGTATACATTTCAATGTTACACCAAACTACTGTGTGGAAACCTAATGGAAACACCTTAAGTTAACTTTCCACATGATTCTGAGTTCTTAAAAACTGATTTCATGCCTCTGTTGAGCAAGACAAAAAAGTTGTTTTCTCAGGACATGCATGCTTTGACATTACCAATAGTATAGACTTCAATTTTACACCAAACTACTGTGTGCAAACCTAATGTTAACAGTTTAAGTTAACTTTCCACATGATTATGAGATGTTTAAAACTGGTTTCATGCTTCTGCAGAGCAAGACAAAAAAGTTGTTTTCTCAGGGCATACAACGCTTTGACATTACCAAGCGTATACATTTCAATCTTACACCAAACTGCTGTGTGGAAACCTAATGGAGACACCTTAAATCAACTTTCCACATGATTCTGAGTTGTTTAAAACTGGTTTCATGCCTGTGCTGAGCTAGACAAAAAAGTTATTTTCTCAGGGCACGCAATGCTTTGACATTACCAAGAGTATACATCTCAATTTTACACCAAACTACTGTGTGCAAACCTAATTCAAACACCTTAAATCAACTTCTCACATGATTCTGAGTTGTTTAAAACATGTTTCATGCCTCTGTTGAGCAAGACAAAAAAGTTGTTTTCTCAGGGCATACAATGCCTTGACATTACCAATAGTATACATTTCAATTTTACACCAAACTACTGTGTGGAAACCTAATGGAAACACCTTAAGTTTACTTTCAACATGATTCTGAGTTCTTAAAAACTGATTTCATGCCTCTGTTGAGCAAGACAAAAAAGTTGTTTTCTCAGGACATGCATGCTTTGTCATTACCAATAGTATACACTTCAATTTTACACCAAACTACTGTGTGCAAACCTAATGTTAACAGTTTAAGTTAACTTTCCACATGATTCTGAGTTGTTTAAAACTGGTTTCATGCCTGTGCTGAGCAAGACAAAAAAGTTATTTTCTCAGGGCATGCAATGCTTTGACATTACCAAGAGTATACATTTCAATTTTACACCAAACTACTGTGTGCAAACCTAAGGTTAACAGTTTAAGTTTCTTTCCACATGATTATGAGATGTTTAAAACTGGTTTCATGCTTCTGCAGAGCAAGACAAAAAAGTTGTTTTCTCAGGGCATACAACGCTTTGACATTACCAATAGTATACATTTCAATTTTACACCAAACTACTGGGTGCAAACCTAATGTTAACAGTTTAAGTTAACTTTCCACATGATTCTGAGTTGTTTAAAACTGGTTTCATGCCTCTGCTGAGCAAGACAAAAAAGTTATTTTCTCAGGGCATATAATGCTATGACATTTCCAATAGTATACATTTAAATTTTACACCAAACTACTGTGTGTTAACCTAATGCAAACACCTTAAATCTACTTCCCAAATGATTCTGAGTTGCTTAAAACCTGTTTCATGCTTCTGTTGAGCAAGACAAAAAAGTTGTTTTCTCAGGGCAAGCAATGCTTTGACATTACCAATAGTATACATTTCAATGTTACACCAAACTACTGTGTGGAAACCTAATGGAAACACCTTAAGTTAACTTTCCACATGATTCTGAGTTCTTAAAAACTGATTTCATGCCTCTGTTGAGCAAGACAAAAAAGTTGTTTTCTCAGGACATGCATGCTTTGACATTACCAATAGTATACACTTCAATTTTACTCCAAACTACTGTGTGCAAACCTAATGTTAACAGTTTAAGTTAACTTTCCACATGATTCTGAGTTGTTTAAAACTGGTTTCATGCCTGTGCTGAGCAAGACAAAAAAGTTATTTTCTCAGGGCATGCAATGCTTTGACATTACCAAGAGTATACATTTCAATTTTACACCAAACTACTGTGTGCAAACCTAAGGTTAACAGTTTAAGTTTCTTTCCACATGATTATGAGATGTTTAAAACTGGTTTCATGCTTCTGCAGAGCAAGACAAAAAAGTTGTTTTCTCAGGGCATACAACGCTTTGACATTACCAATAGTATACATTTCAATTTTACACCAAACTACTGGGTGCAAACCTAATGTTAACAGTTTAAGTTAACTTTCCACATGATTCTGAGTTGTTTAAAACTGGTTTCATGCCTCTGCTGAGCAAGACAAAAAAGTTATTTTCTCAGGGCATATAATGCTATGACATTTCCAATAGTATACATTTAAATTTTACACCAAACTACTGTGTGTTAACCTAATGCAAACACCTTAAATCTACTTCCCAAATGATTCTGAGTTGCTTAAAACCTGTTTCATGCTTCTGTTGAGCAAGACAAAAAAGTTGTTTTCTCAGGGCAAGCAATGCTTTGACATTACCAATAGTATACATTTCAATGTTACACCAAACTACTGTGTGGAAACCTAATGGAAACACCTTAAGTTAACTTTCCACATGATTCTGAGTTCTTAAAAACTGATTTCATGCCTCTGTTGAGCAAGACAAAAAAGTTGTTTTCTCAGGACATGCATGCTTTGACATTACCAATAGTATCCACTTCAATTTTACTCCAAACTACTGTGTGCAAACCTAATGTTAACAGTTTAAGTTAACTTTCCACATGATTCTGAGTTGTTTAAAACTGGTTTCATGCCTGTGCTGAGCAAGACAAAAAAGTTATTTTCTCAGGGCATGCAATGCTTTGACATTACCAAGAGTATACATTTCAATTTTACACCAAACTACTGGGTGCAAACCTAATGTTAACAGTTTAGGTTAACTTTCCAGATGATTCTGAGTTGTTTAAAACTGGTTTCATGCCTCTGCTGAGCAAGACAAAAAAGTTATTTTCTCAGGACATGCATGCTTTGACATTACCAATAGTATACACTTCAATTTTACACCAAACTACTGTGTGCAAACCTAATGTTAACAGTTTAAGTTAACTTTCCACATGATTATGAGATGTTTAAAACTGGTTTCATGCTTCTGCAGAGCAAGACAAAAAAGTTGTTTTCTCAGGGCATACAACGCTTTGACATTACCAAGCGTATACATTTCAATCTTACACCAAACTACTGTGTGGAAACCTAATGGAAACACCTTAAGTTTACTTTCAACATGATTCTGAGTTCTTAAAAACTGATTTCATGCCTCTGTTGAGCAAGACAAAAAAGTTGTTTTCTCAGGACATGCATGCTTTGACATTACCAATAGTATACACTTCAATTTTACACCAAACTACTGTGTGCAAACCTAATGTTAACAGTTTAAGTTAACTTTCCACATGATTCTGAGTTGTTTAAAACTGGTTTCATGCCTGTGCTGAGCAAGACAAAAAAGTTATTTTCTCAGGGCATGCAATGCTTTGACATTAACAAGAGTATACATTTCAATTTTACACCAAACTACTGTGTGCAAACCTAATGTTAACAGTTTAAGTTTCTTTCCACATGATTATGAGATGTTTAAAACTGGTTTCATGCTTCTGCGGAGCAAGACAAAAAAGTTGTTTTCTCAGGGCATACAACGCTTTGACATTACCAATAGTATACATTTCAATTTTACACCAAACTACTGGGTGCAAACCTAATGTTAACAGTTTAAGTTAACTTTCCACATGATTCTGAGTTGTTTAAAACTGGTTTCATGCCTCTGCTGAGCAAGACAAAAAAGTTATTTTCTCAGGGCATATAATGCTATGACATTTCCAATAGTATACATTTAAATTTTACACCAAACTACTGTGTGTTAACCTAATGCAAACACCTTAAATCTACTTCCCAAATGATTCTGAGTTGTTTAAAACCTGTTTCATGCTTCTGTTGAGCAAGACAAAAAAGTTGTTTTCTCAGGGCAAGCAATGCTTTGACATTACCAATAGTATACATTTCAATGTTACACCAAACTACTGTGTGGAAACCTAATGGAAACACCTTAAGTTAACTTTCCACATGATTCTGAGTTCTTAAAAACTGATTTCATGCCTCTGTTGAGCAAGACAAAGAAGTTGTTTTCTCAGGACATGCATGCTTTGACATTACCAATAGTATACACTTCAATTTTACACCAAACTACTGTGTGCAAACATAATGTTAACAGTTTAAGTTAACTTTCCACATGATTATGAGATGTTTAAAACTGGTTTCATGCTTCTGCAGAGCAAGACAAAAAAGTTGTTTTCTCAGGGCATACAACGCTTTGACATTACCAAGCGTATACATTTCAATCTTACACCAAACTACTGTGTGGAAACCTAATGGAAACACCTTATGTTTACTTTCAACATGATTCTGAGTTCTTAAAAACTGATTTCATGCCTCTGTTGAGCAAGACAAAAAAGTTGTTTTCTCAGGACATGCATGCTTTGACATTACCAATAGTATACACTTCAATTTTACACCAAACTACTGTGTGCAAACCTAATGTTAACAGTTTAAGTTAACTTTCCACATGATTCTGAGTTGTTTAAAACTGGTTTCATGCCTGTGCTGAGCAAGACAAAAAAGTTATTTTCTCAGGGCATGCAATGCTTTGACATTAACAAGAGTATACATTTCAATTTTACACCAAACTACTGTGTGCAAACCTAATGTTAACAGTTTAAGTTTCTTTCCACATGATTATGAGATGTTTAAAACTGGTTTCATGCTTCTGCGGAGCAAGACAAAAAAGTTGTTTTCTCAGGGCATACAACGCTTTGACATTACCAATAGTATACATTTCAATTTTACACCAAACTACTGGGTGCAAACCTAATGTTAACAGTTTAAGTTAACTTTCCACATGATTCTGAGTTGTTTAAAACTGGTTTCATGCCTCTGCTGAGCAAGACAAAAAAGTTATTTTCTCAGGGCATATAATGCTATGACATTTCCAATAGTATACATTTAAATTTTACACCAAACTACTGTGTGTTAACCTAATGCAAACACCTTAAATCTACTTCCCAAATGATTCTGAGTTGTTTAAAACCTGTTTCATGCTTCTGTTGAGCAAGACAAAAAAGTTGTTTTCTCAGGGCAAGCAATGCTTTGACATTACCAATAGTATACATTTCAATGTTACACCAAACTACTGTGTGGAAACCTAATGGAAACACCTTAAGTTAACTTTCCACATGATTCTGAGTTCTTAAAAACTGATTTCATGCCTCTGTTGAGCAAGACAAAAAAGTTGTTTTCTCAGGACATGCATGCTTTGACATTACCAATAGTATACACTTCAATTTTACACCAAACTACTGTGTGCAAACCTAATGTTAACAGTTTAAGTTAACTTTCCACATGATTATGAGATGTTTAAAACTGGTTTCATGCTTCTGCAGAGCAAGACAAAAAAGTTGTTTTCTCAGGGCATACAACGCTTTGACATTACCAAGCGTATACATTTCAATCTTACACCAAACTGCTGTGTGGAAACCTAATGGAGACACCTTAAATCAACTTTCCACATGATTCTGAGTTGTTTAAAACTGGTTTCATGCCTGTGCTGAGCTAGACCAAAAAGTTATATTCTCAGGGCACGCAATGCTTTGACATTACCAAGAGTATACATCTCAATTTTACACCAAACTACTGTGTGCAAACCTAATTCAAACACCTTAAATCAACTTCTCACATGATTCTGAGTTGTTTAAAACATGTTTCATGCCTCTGTTGAGCAAGACAAAAAAGTTGTTTTCTCAGGGCATACAATGCCTTGACATTACCAATAGTATACATTTCAATTTTACACCAAACTACTGTGTGGAAACCTAATGGAAACACCTTAAGTTAACTTTCCACATGATTCTGAGTTCTTAAAAACTGATTTCATGCCTCTGTTGAGCAAGACAAAAAAGTTGTTTTCTCAGGACATGCATGCTTTGACATTACCAATAGTATAGACTTCAATTTTACACCAAACTACTGTGTGCAAACCTAATGTTAACAGTTTAAGTTAACTTTCCACATGATTCTGAGTTGTTTAAAACTGGTTTCATGCCTGTGCTGAGCAAGACAAAAAAGTTATTTTCTCAGGGCATGCAATGCTTTGACATTAACAAGAGTATACATTTCAATTTTACACCAAACTACTGTGTGCAAACCTAATGTTAACAGTTTAAGTTTCTTTCCACATGATTCTGAGTTGTTTAAAACTGGTTTCATGCCTGTGCTGAGCTAGACAAAAAAGTTATTTTCTCAGGGCACGCAATGCTTTGACATTACCAAGAGTATACATCTCAATTTTACACCAAACTACTGTGTGCAATCCTAATTCAAACACCTTAAATCAACTTCTCACATGATTCTGAGTTGTTTAAAACAAGTTTCATGCCTCTGTTGAGCAAGACAAAAAAGTTGTTTTCTCAGGGCATACAATGCCTTGACATTACCAATAGTATACATTTCAATTTTACACCAAACTACTGTGTGGAAACCTAATGGAAACACCTTAAGTTAACTTTCCACATGATTCTGAGTTCTTAAAAACTGATTTCATGCCTCTGTTGAGCAAGACAAAAAAGTTGTTTTCTCAGGACATGCATGCTTTGACATTACCAATAGTATAGACTTCAATTTTACACCAAACTACTGTGTGCAAACCTAATGTTAACAGTTTAAGTTAACTTTCCACATGATTCTGAGTTGTTTAAAACTGGTTTCATGCCTGTGCTGAGCAAGACAAAAAAGTTATTTTCTCAGGGCATGCAATGCTTTGACATTAACAAGAGTATACATTTCAATTTTACACCAAACTACTGTGTGCAAACCTAATGTTAACAGTTTAAGTTTCTTTCCACATGATTATGAGATGTTTAAAACTGGTTTCATGCTTCTGCAGAGCAAGACAAAAAAGTTGTTTTCTCAGGGCATACAACGCTTTGACATTACCAATAGTATACATTTCAATTTTACACCAAACTACTGGGTGCAAACCTAATGTTAACAGTTTAAGTTAACTTTCCACATGATTCTGAGTTGTTTAAAACTGGTTTCATGCCTCTGCTGAGCAAGACAAAAAAGTTATTTTCTCAGGGCATATAATGCTATGACATTTCCAATAGTATACATTTAAATTTTACACCAAACTACTGTGTGTTAACCTAATGCAAACACCTTAAATCTACTTCCCAAATGATTCTGAGTTGTTTAAAACCTGTTTCATGCTTCTGTTGAGCAAGACAAAAAAGTTGTTTTCTCAGGGCAAGCAATGCTTTGACATTACCAATAGTATACATTTCAATGTTACACCAAACTACTGTGTGGAAACCTAATGGAAACACCTTAAGTTAACTTTCCACATGATTCTGAGTTCTTAAAAACTGATTTCATGCCTCTGTTGAGCAAGACAAAAAAGTTGTTTTCTCAGGACATGCATGCTTTGACATTACCAATAGTATACACTTCAATTTTACACCAAACTACTGTGTGCAAACCTAATGTTAACAGTTTAAGTTAACTTTCCACATGATTATGAGATGTTTAAAACTGGTTTCATGCTTCTGCAGAGCAAGACAAAAAAGTTGTTTTCTCTGGGCATACAAAGCTTTGACATTACCAAGCGTATACATTTCAATCTTACACCAAACTGCTGTGTGGAAACCTAATGGAGACACCTTAAATCAACTTTCCACATGATTCTGAGTTGTTTAAAACTGGTTTCATGCCTGTGCTGAGCTAGACAAAAAAGTTATTTTCTCAGGGCACGCAATGCTTTGACATTACCAAGAGTATACATCTCAATTTT
The DNA here is from genome assembly GCF_030028105.1 of Mobula birostris. Lineage (NCBI taxonomy): Eukaryota > Metazoa > Chordata > Chondrichthyes > Myliobatiformes > Myliobatidae > Mobula > Mobula birostris. The sequence goes on along the minus strand of NC_092371.1, from coordinate 117,794,880 downwards.
ACACCAAACTACTGTGTGCAATCCTAATTCAAACACCTTAAATCAACTTCTCACATGATTCTGAGTTGTTTAAAACAAGTTTCATGCCTCTGTTGAGCAAGACAAAAAAGTTGTTTTCTCAGGGCATACAATGCCTTGACATTACCAATAGTATACATTTCAATTTTACACCAAACTACTGTGTGGAAACCTAATGGAAACACCTTAAGTTAACTTTCCACATGATTCTGAGTTCTTAAAAACTGATTTCATGCCTCTGTTGAGCAAGACAAAAAAGTTGTTTTCTCAGGACATGCATGCTTTGACATTACCAATAGTATAGACTTCAATTTTACACCAAACTACTGTGTGCAAACTTAATGTTAACAGTTTAAGTTAACTTTCCACATGATTCTGAGTTGTTTAAAACTGGTTTCATGCCTGTGCTGAGCAAGACAAAAAAGTTATTTTCTCAGGGCATGCAATGCTTTGACATTACCAAGAGTATACATTTCAATTTTACACCAAACTACTGGGTGCAAACCTAATGTTAACAGTTTAGGTTAACTTTCCAGATGATTCTGAGTTGTTTAAAACTGGTTTCATGCCTCTGCTGAGCAAGACAAAAAAGTTATTTTCTCAGGACATGCATGCTTTGACATTACCAATAGTATACACTTCAATTTTACACCAAACTACTCTGTGCAAACCTAATGTTAACGGTTTAAGTTAACTTTCCACATGATTATGAGATGTTTAAAACTGGTTTCATGCTTCTGCAGAGCAAGACAAAAAAGTTGTTTTCTCAGGGCATACAACGCTTTGACATTACCAAGCGTATACATTTCAATCTTACACCAAACTACTGTGTGGAAACCTAATGGAAACACCTTAAGTTTACTTTCAACATGATTCTGAGTTCTTAAAAACTGATTTCATGCCTCTGTTGAGCAAGACAAAAAAGTTGTTTTCTCAGGACATGCATGCTTTGTCATTACCAATAGTATACACTTCAATTTTACACCAAACTACTGTGTGCAAACCTAATGTTAACAGTTTAAGTTAACTTTCCACATGATTCTGAGTTGTTTAAAACTGGTTTCATGCCTGTGCTGAGCAAGACAAAAAAGTTATTTTCTCAGGGCATGCAATGCTTTGACATTACCAAGAGTATGCATTTCAATTTTACACCAAACTACTGTGTGCAAACCTAATGTTAACAGTTTAAGTTAACTTTCCACATGATTTGAGATGTTTAAAACTGGTTTCATGCTTCTGCAGAGCAAGACAAAAAAGTTGTTTTCTCAGGGCATACAACGCTTTGACATTACCAAGCGTATACATTTCAATCTTACACCAAACTACTGTGTGGAAACCTAATGGAAACACCTTAAGTTTACTTTCAACATGATTCTGAGTTCTTAAAAACTGATTTCATGCCTCTGTTGAGCAAGACAAAAAAGTTGTTTTCTCAGGACATGCATGCTTTGACATTACCAATAGTATACACTTCAATTTTACACCAAACTACTGTGTGCAAACCTAATGTTAACAGTTTAAGTTAACTTTCCACATGATTCTGAGTTGTTTAAAACTGGTTTCATGCCTGTGCAGAGCAAGACAAAAAAGTTATTTTCTCAGGGCATGCAACGCTTTGACATTACCAATAGTATACATTTCAATTTTACACCAAACTACTGGGTGCAAACCTAATGTTAACAGTTTAAGTTAACTTTCCACATGATTCTGAGTTGTTTAAAACTGGTTTCATGCCTCTGCTGAGCAAGACAAAAAAGTTATTTTCTCAGGGCATATAATGCTATGACATTTCCAATAGTATACATTTAAATTTTACACCAAACTACTGTGTGTTAACCTAATGCAAACACCTTAAATCTACTTCCCAAATGATTCTGAGTTGTTTAAAACCTGTTTCATGCTTCTGTTGAGCAAGACAAAAAAGTTGTTTTCTCAGGGCAAGCAATGCTTTGACATTACCAATAGTATACATTTCAATGTTACACCAAACTACTGTGTGGAAACCTAATGGAAACACCTTAAGTTAACTTTCCACATGATTCTGAGTTCTTAAAAACTGATTTCATGCCTCTGTTGAGCAAGACAAAAAAGTTGTTTTCTCAGGACATGCATGCTTTGACATTACCAATAGTATAGACTTCAATTTTACACCAAACTACTGTGTGCAAACCTAATGTTAACAGTTTAAGTTAACTTTCCACATGATTATGAGATGTTTAAAACTGGTTTCATGCTTCTGCAGAGCAAGACAAAAAAGTTGTTTTCTCAGGGCATACAACGCTTTGACATTACCAAGCGTATACATTTCAATCTTACACCAAACTGCTGTGTGGAAACCTAATGGAGACACCTTAAATCAACTTTCCACATGATTCTGAGTTGTTTAAAACTGGTTTCATGCCTGTGCTGAGCTAGACAAAAAAGTTATTTTCTCAGGGCACGCAATGCTTTGACATTACCAAGAGTATACATCTCAATTTTACACCAAACTACTGTGTGCAAACCTAATTCAAACACCTTAAATCAACTTCTCACATGATTCTGAGTTGTTTAAAACATGTTTCATGCCTCTGTTGAGCAAGACAAAAAAGTTGTTTTCTCAGGGCATACAATGCCTTGACATTACCAATAGTATACATTTGAATTTTACACCAAACTACTGTGTGGAAACCTAATGGAAACACCTTAAGTTAACTTTCCACATGATTCTGAGTTCTTAAAAACTGATTTCATGCCTCTGTTGAGCAAGACAAAAAAGTTGTTTTCTCAGGACATGCATGCTTTGACATTACCAATAGTATAGACTTCAATTTTACACCAAACTACTGTGTGCAAACCTAATGTTAACAGTTTAAGTTAACTTTCCACATGATTCTGAGTTGTTTAAAACTGGTTTCATGCCTGTGCTGAGCAAGACAAAAAAGTTATTTTCTCAGGGCATGCAATGCTTTGACATTACCAAGAGTATACATTTCAATTTTACACCAAACTACTGGCTACAAACCTAATGTTAACAGTTTAGGTTAACTTTCCAGATGATTCTGAGTTGTTTAAAACTGGTTTCATGCCTCTGCTGAGCAAGGCAAAAAAGTTATTTTCTCAGGACATGCATGCTTTGACATTACCAATAGTATACACTTCAATTTTACACCAAACTACTGTGTGCAAACCTAATGTTAACAGTTTAAGTTAACTTTCCACATGATTATGAGATGTTTAAAACTGGTTTCATGCTTCTGCAGAGCAAGACAAAAAAGTTGTTTTCTCAGGGCATACAACGCTTTGACATTACCAAGCGTATACATTTCAATCTTACACCAAACTACTGTGTGCAAACCTAATGTTAACAGTTTAAGTTTCTTTCCACATGATTATGAGATGTTTAAAACTGGTTTCATGCTTCTGCAGAGCAAGACAAAAAAGTTGTTTTCTCATGGCATACAACGCTTTGACATTACCAATAGTATACACTTCAATTTTACACCAAACTACTGTGTGCAAACCTAATGTTAACAGTTTAAGTTAACTTTCCACATGATTATGAGATGTTTAAAACTGGTTTCATGCTTCTGCAGAGCAAGACAAAAAAGTTGTTTTCTCAGGGCATACAACGCTTTGACATTACCAAGCGTATACATTTCAATCTTACACCAAACTGCTGTGTGGAAACCTAATGGAGACACCTTAAATCAACTTTCCACATGATTCTGAGTTGTTTAAAACTGGTTTCATGCCTGTGCTGAGCTAGACAAAAAAGTTATTTTCTCAGGGCACGCAATGCTTTGACATTACCAAGAGTATACATCTCAATTTTACACCAAACTACTGTGTGCAAACCTAATTCAAACACCTTAAATCAACTTCTCACATGATTCTGAGTTGTTTAAAACAAGTTTCATGCCTCTGTTGAGCAAGACAAAAAAGTTGTTTTCTCAGGGCATACAATGCCTTGACATTACCAATAGTATACATTTCAATTTTACACCAAACTACTGTGTGGAAACCTAATGGAAACACCTTAAGTTAACTTTCCACATGATTCTGAGTTCTTAAAAACTGATTTCATGCCTCTGTTGAGCAAGACAAAAAAGTTGTTTTCTCAGGACATGCATGCTTTGACATTACCAATAGTATAGACTTCAATTTTACACCAAACTACTGTGTGCAAACTTAATATTAACAGTTTAAGTTAACTTTCCACATGATTCTGAGTTGTTTAAAACTGGTTTCATGCCTGTGCTGAGCAAGACAAAAAAGTTATTTTCTCAGGGCATGCAATGCTTTGACATTACCAAGAGTATACATTTCAATTTTACACCAAACTACTGGGTGCAAACCTAATGTTAACAGTTTAGGTTAACTTTCCAGATGATTCTGAGTTGTTTAAAACTGGTTTCATGCCTCTGCTGAGCAAGACAAAAAAGTTATTTTCTCAGGACATGCATGCTTTGACATTACCAATAGTATACACTTCAATTTTACACCAAACTACTGTGTGCAAACCTAATGTTAACAGTTTAAGTTAACTTTCCACATGATTATGAGATGTTTAAAACTGGTTTCATGCTTCTGCAGAGCAAGACAAAAAAGTTGTTTTCTCAGGGCATACAACGCTTTGACATTACCAAGCGTATACATTTCAATCTTACACCAAACTACTGTGTGCAAACCTAATGGAAACACCTTAAGTTTACTTTCAACATGATTCTGAGTTCTTAAAAACTGATTTCATGCCTCTGTTGAGCAAGACAAAAAAGTTGTTTTCTCAGGACATGCATGCTTTGTCATTACCAATAGCATACATTTCAATTTTACACCAAACTACTGTGTGCAATCCTAATGTTAACAGTTTAAGTTAACTTTCCACATGATTCTGAGTTGTTTAAAACTGGTTTCATGCCTGTGCTGAGCAAGACAAAAAAGTTATTTTCTCAGGGCATGCAATGCTTTGACATTACCAAGAGTATACATTTCAATTTTACACCAAACTACTGTGTGCAAACCTAATGTTAACAGTTTAAGTTAACTTCCCACATGATTATGAGATGTTTAAAACTGGTTTCATGCTTCTGCCGAGCAAGACAAAAAAGTTGTTTTCTCAGGGCATACAACGCTTTGACATTACCAAGCGTATACATTTCAATCTTACACCAAACTACTGTGTGGAAACCTAATGGAAACACCTTAAGTTTACATTCAACATGATTCTGAGTTCTTAAAAACTGATTTCATGCCTCTGTTGAGCAAGACAAAAAAGTTGTTTTCTCAGGACATGCATGCTTTGACATTACCAATAGTATACACTTCTATTTTACACCAAACTACTGTGTGCAAACCTAATGTTAACAGTTTAAGTTAACTTTCCACATGATTCTGAGTTGTTTAAAACTGGTTTCATGCCTGTGCTGAGCAAGACAAAAAAGTTATTTTCTCAGGGCATGCAATGCTTTGACATTAACAAGAGTATACATTTCAATTTTACACCAAACTACTGTGTGCAAACCTAATGTTAACAGTTTAAGTTTCTTTCCACATGATTATGAGATGTTTAAAACTGGTTTCATGCTTCTGCAGAGCAAGACAAAAAAGTTGTTTTCTCAGGGCATACAACGCTTTGACATTACCAATAGTATACATTTCAATTTTACACCAAACTACTGGGTGCAAACCTAATGTTAACAGTTTAAGTTAACTTTCCACATGATTCTGAGTTGTTTAAAACTGGTTTCATGCCTCTGCTGAGCAAGACAAAAAAGTTATTTTCTCAGGGCATATAATGTTATGACATTTCCAATAGTATACATTTAAATTTTACACCAAACTACTGTGTGTTAACCTAATGCAAACACCTTAAATCTACTTCCCAAATGATTCTGAGTTGTTTAAAACCTGTTTCATGCTTCTGTTGAGCAAGACAAAAAAGTTGTTTTCTCAGGGCAAGCAATGCTTTGACATTACCAATAGTATACATTTCAATGTTACACCAAACTACTGTGTGGAAACCTAATGGAAACACCTTAAGTTAACTTTCCACATGATTCTGAGTTCTTAAAAACTGATTTCATGCCTCTGTTGAGCAAGACAAAAAAGTTGTTTTCTCAGGACATGCATGCTTTGACATTACCAATAGTATACACTTCAATTTTACACCAAACTACTGTGTGCAAACCTAATGTTAACAGTTTAAGTTAACTTTCCACATGATTATGAGATGTTTAAAACTGGTTTCATGCCTCTGTTGAGCAAGACAAAAAAGTTGTTTTCTCAGGGCATACAATGCCTTGACATTACCAATAGTATACATTTCAATTTTACACCAAACTACTGTGTGGAAACCTAATGGAAACACCTTAAGTTAACTTTCCACATGATTCTGAGTTCTTAAAAACTGATTTCATGCCTCTGTTGAGCAAGACAAAAAAGTTGTTTTCTCAGGACATGCATGCTTTGACATTACCAACAGTATAGACTTCAATTTTACACCAAACTACTGTGTGCAAACTTAATGTTAACAGTTTAAGTTAACTTTCCACATGATTCTGAGTTGTTTAAAACTGGTTTCATGCCTGTGCTGAGCAAGACAAAAAAGTTATTTTCTCAGGGCATGCAATGCTTTGACATTAACAAGAGTATACATTTCAATTTTACACCAAACTACTGTGTGCAAACCTAATGTTAACAGTTTAAGTTTCTTTCCACATGATTCTGAGTTGTTTAAAACTGGTTTCATGCCTGTGCTGAGCTAGACAAAAAAGTTATTTTCTCAGGGCACGCAATGCTTTGACATTACCAAGAGTATACATCTCAATTTTACACCAAACTACTGTGTGCAATCCTAATTCAAACACCTTAAATCAACTTCTCACATGATTCTGAGTTGTTTAAAACAAGTTTCATGCCTCTGTTGAGCAAGACAAAAAAGTTGTTTTCTCAGGGCATACAATGCCTTGACATTACCAATAGTATACATTTCAATTTTACACCAAACTACTGTGTGGAAACCTAATGGAAACACCTTAAGTTAACTTTCCACATGATTCTGAGTTCTTAAAAACTGATTTCATGCCTCTGTTGAGCAAGACAAAAAAGTTGTTTTCTCAGGACATGCATGCTTTGACATTACCAATAGTATACACTTCAATTTTACACCAAACTACTGTGTGCAAACCTAATGTTAACAGTTTAAGTTAACTTTCCACATGATTCTGAGTTGTTTAAAACTGGTTTCATGCCTGTGCTGAGCAAGACAAAAAAGTTATTTTCTCAGGGCATGCAATGCTTTGACATTAACAAGAGTATACATTTCAATTTTACACCAAACTACTGTGTGCAAACCTAATGTTAACAGTTTAAGTTTCTTTCCACATGATTATGAGATGTTTAAAACTGGTTTCATGCTTCTGCAGAGCAAGACAAAAAAGTTGTTTTCTCAGGGCATACAACGCTTTGACATTACCAATAGTATACATTTCAATTTTACACCAAACTACTGGGTGCAAACCTAATGTTAACAGTTTAAGTTAACTTTCCACATGATTCTGAGTTGTTTAAAACTGGTTTCATGCCTCTGCTGAGCAAGACAAAAAAGTTATTTTCTCAGGGCATATAATGCTATGACATTTCCAATAGTATACATTTAAATTTTACACCAAACTACTGTGTGTTAACCTAATGCAAACACCTTAAATCTACTTCCCAAATGATTCTGAGTTGTTTAAAACCTGTTTCATGCTTCTGTTGAGCAAGACAAAAAAGTTGTTTTCTCAGGGCAAGCAATGCTTTGACATTACCAATAGTATACATTTCAATGTTACACCAAACTACTGTGTGGAAACCTAATGGAAACACCTTAAGTTAACTTTCCACATGATTCTGAGTTCTTAAAAACTGATTTCATGCCTCTGTTGAGCAAGACAAAAAAGTTGTTTTCTCAGGACATGCATGCTTTGACATTACCAATAGTATACACTTCAATTTTACACCAAACTACTGTGTGCAAACCTAATGTTAACAGTTTAAGTTAACTTTCCACATGATTATGAGATGTTTAAAACTGGTTTCATGCTTCTGCAGAGCAAGACAAAAAAGTTGTTTTCTCTGGGCATACAAAGCTTTGACATTACCAAGCGTATACATTTCAATCTTACACCAAACTGCTGTGTGGAAACCTAATGGAGACACCTTAAATCAACTTTCCACATGATTCTGAGTTGTTTAAAACTGGTTTCATGCCTGTGCTGAGCTAGACAAAAAAGTTATTTTCTCAGGGCACGCAATGCTTTGACATTACCAAGAGTATACATCTCAATTTTACACCAAACTACTGTGTGCAATCCTAATTCAAACACCTTAAATCAACTTCTCACATGATTCTGAGTTGTTTAAAACAAGTTTCATGCCTCTGTTGAGCAAGACAAAAAAGTTGTTTTCTCAGGGCATACAATGCCTTGACATTACCAATAGTATACATTTCAATTTTACACCAAACTACTGTGTGGAAACCTAATGGAAACACCTTAAGTTAACTTTCCACATGATTCTGAGTTCTTAAAAACTGATTTCATGCCTCTGTTGAGCAAGACAAAAAAGTTGTTTTCTCAGGACATGCATGCTTTGACATTACCAATAGTATAGACTTCAATTTTACACCAAACTACTGTGTGCAAACTTAATGTTAACAGTTTAAGTTAACTTTCCACATGATTCTGAGTTGTTTAAAACTGGTTTCATGCCTGTGCTGAGCAAGACAAAAAAGTTATTTTCTCAGGGCATGCAATGCTTTGACATTACCAAGAGTATACATTTCAATTTTACACCAAACTACTGGGTGCAAACCTAATGTTAACAGTTTAGGTTAACTTTCCAGATGATTCTGAGTTGTTTAAAACTGGTTTCATGCCTCTGCTGAGCAAGACAAAAAAGTTATTTTCTCAGGACATGCATGCTTTGACATTACCAATAGTATACACTTCAATTTTACACCAAACTACTCTGTGCAAACCTAATGTTAACGGTTTAAGTTAACTTTCCACATGATTATGAGATGTTTAAAACTGGTTTCATGCTTCTGCAGAGCAAGACAAAAAAGTTGTTTTCTCAGGGCATACAACGCTTTGACATTACCAAGCGTATACATTTCAATCTTACACCAAACTACTGTGTGGAAACCTAATGGAAACACCTTAAGTTTACTTTCAACATGATTCTGAGTTCTTAAAAACTGATTTCATGCCTCTGTTGAGCAAGACAAAAAAGTTGTTTTCTCAGGACATGCATGCTTTGTCATTACCAATAGTATACACTTCAATTTTACACCAAACTACTGTGTGCAAACCTAATGTTAACAGTTTAAGTTAACTTTCCACATGATTCTGAGTTGTTTAAAACTGGTTTCATGCCTGTGCTGAGCAAGACAAAAAAGTTATTTTCTCAGGGCATGCAATGCTTTGACATTACCAAGAGTATGCATTTCAATTTTACACCAAACTACTGTGTGCAAACCTAATGTTAACAGTTTAAGTTAACTTTCCACATGATTTGAGATGTTTAAAACTGGTTTCATGCTTCTGCAGAGCAAGACAAAAAAGTTGTTTTCTCAGGGCATACAACGCTTTGACATTACCAAGCGTATACATTTCAATCTTACACCAAACTACTGTGTGGAAACCTAATGGAAACACCTTAAGTTTACTTTCAACATGATTCTGAGTTCTTAAAAACTGATTTCATGCCTCTGTTGAGCAAGACAAAAAAGTTGTTTTCTCAGGACATGCATGCTTTGACATTACCAATAGTATACACTTCAATTTTACACCAAACTACTGTGTGCAAACCTAATGTTAACAGTTTAAGTTAACTTTCCACATGATTCTGAGTTGTTTAAAACTGGTTTCATGCCTGTGCAGAGCAAGACAAAAAAGTTATTTTCTCAGGGCATGCAACGCTTTGACATTACCAATAGTATACATTTCAATTTTACACCAAACTACTGGGTGCAAACCTAATGTTAACAGTTTAAGTTAACTTTCCACATGATTCTGAGTTGTTTAAAACTGGTTTCATGCCTCTGCTGAGCAAGACAAAAAAGTTATTTTCTCAGGGCATATAATGCTATGACATTTCCAATAGTATACATTTAAATTTTACACCAAACTACTGTGTGTTAACCTAATGCAAACACCTTAAATCTACTTCCCAAATGATTCTGAGTTGTTTAAAACCTGTTTCATGCTTCTGTTGAGCAAGACAAAAAAGTTGTTTTCTCAGGGCAAGCAATGCTTTGACATTACCAATAGTATACATTTCAATGTTACACCAAACTACTGTGTGGAAACCTAATGGAAACACCTTAAGTTAACTTTCCACATGATTCTGAGTTCTTAAAAACTGATTTCATGCCTCTGTTGAGCAAGACAAAAAAGTTGTTTTCTCAGGACATGCATGCTTTGACATTACCAATAGTATAGACTTCAATTTTACACCAAACTACTGTGTGCAAACCTAATGTTAACAGTTTAAGTTAACTTTCCACATGATTATGAGATGTTTAAAACTGGTTTCATGCTTCTGCAGAGCAAGACAAAAAAGTTGTTTTCTCAGGGCATACAACGCTTTGACATTACCAAGCGTATACATTTCAATCTTACACCAAACTGCTGTGTGGAAACCTAATGGAGACACCTTAAATCAACTTTCCACATGATTCTGAGTTGTTTAAAACTGGTTTCATGCCTGTGCTGAGCTAGACAAAAAAGTTATTTTCTCAGGGCACGCAATGCTTTGACATTACCAAGAGTATACATCTCAATTTTACACCAAACTACTGTGTGCAAACCTAATTCAAACACCTTAAATCAACTTCTCACATGATTCTGAGTTGTTTAAAACATGTTTCATGCCTCTGTTGAGCAAGACAAAAAAGTTGTTTTCTCAGGGCATACAATGCCTTGACATTACCAATAGTATACATTTCAATTTTACACCAAACTACTGTGTGGAAACCTAATGGAAACACCTTAAGTTAACTTTCCACATGATTCTGAGTTCTTAAAAACTGATTTCATGCCTCTGTTGAGCAAGACAAAAAAGTTGTTTTCTCAGGACATGCATGCTTTGACATTACCAATAGTATAGACTTCAATTTTACACCAAACTACTGTGTGCAAACCTAATGTTAACAGTTTAAGTTAACTTTCCACATGATTCTGAGTTGTTTAAAACTGGTTTCATGCCTGTGCTGAGCAAGACAAAAAAGTTATTTTCTCAGGGCATGCAATGCTTTGACATTACCAAGAGTATACATTTCAATTTTACACCAAACTACTGGCTACAAACCTAATGTTAACAGTTTAGGTTAACTTTCCAGATGATTCTGAGTTGTTTAAAACTGGTTTCATGCCTCTGCTGAGCAAGACAAAAAAGTTATTTTCTCAGGACATGCATGCTTTGACATTACCAATAGTATACACTTCAATTTTACACCAAACTACTGTGTGCAAACCTAATGTTAACAGTTTAAGTTAACTTTCCACATGATTATGAGATGTTTAAAACTGGTTTCATGCTTCTGCAGAGCAAGACAAAAAAGTTGTTTTCTCAGGGCATACAACGCTTTGACATTACCAAGCGTATACATTTCAATCTTACACCAAACTACTGTGTGCAAACCTAATGTTAACAGTTTAAGTTTCTTTCCACATGATTATGAGATGTTTAAAACTGGTTTCATGCTTCTGCAGAGCAAGACAAAAAAGTTGTTTTCTCATGGCATACAACGCTTTGACATTACCAATAGTATACACTTCAATTTTACACCAAACTACTGTGTGCAAACCTAATGTTAACAGTTTAAGTTAACTTTCCACATGATTATGAGATGTTTAAAACTGGTTTCATGCTTCTGCAGAGCAAGACAAAAAAGTTGTTTTCTCAGGGCATACAACGCTTTGACATTACCAAGCGTATACATTTCAATCTTACACCAAACTGCTGTGTGGAAACCTAATGGAGACACCTTAAATCAACTTTCCACATGATTCTGAGTTGTTTAAAACTGGTTTCATGCCTGTGCTGAGCTAGACAAAAAAGTTATTTTCTCAGGGCACGCAATGCTTTGACATTACCAAGAGTATACATCTCAATTTTACACCAAACTACTGTGTGCAAACCTAATTCAAACACCTTAAATCAACTTCTCACATGATTCTGAGTTGTTTAAAACAAGTTTCATGCCTCTGTTGAGCAAGACAAAAAAGTTGTTTTCTCAGGGCATACAATGCCTTGACATTACCAATAGTATACATTTCAATTTTACACCAAACTACTGTGTGGAAACCTAATGGAAACACCTTAAGTTAACTTTCCACATGATTCTGAGTTCTTAAAAACTGATTTCATGCCTCTGTTGAGCAAGACAAAAAAGTTGTTTTCTCAGGACATGCATGCTTTGACATTACCAATAGTATACACTTCAATTTTACACCAAACTACTGTGTGCAAACTTAATATTAACAGTTTAAGTTAACTTTCCACATGATTCTGAGTTGTTTAAAACTGGTTTCATGCCTGTGCTGAGCAAGACAAAAAAGTTATTTTCTCAGGGCATGCAATGCTTTGACATTACCAAGAGTATACATTTCAATTTTACACCAAACTACTGGGTGCAAACCTAATGTTAACAGTTTAGGTTAACTTTCCAGATGATTCTGAGTTGTTTAAAACTGGTTTCATGCCTCTGCTGAGCAAGACAAAAAAGTTATTTTCTCAGGACATGCATGCTTTGACATTACCAATAGTATACACTTCAATTTTACACCAAACTACTGTGTGCAAACCTAATGTTAACAGTTTAAGTTAACTTTCCACATGATTATGAGATGTTTAAAACTGGTTTCATGCTTCTGCAGAGCAAGACAAAAAAGTTGTTTTCTCAGGGCATACAACGCTTTGACATTACCAAGCGTATACATTTCAATCTTACACCAAACTACTGTGTGCAAACCTAATGGAAACACCTTAAGTTTACTTTCAACATGATTCTGAGTTCTTAAAAACTGATTTCATGCCTCTGTTGAGCAAGACAAAAAAGTTGTTTTCTCAGGACATGCATGCTTTGTCATTACCAATAGCATACATTTCAATTTTACACCAAACTACTGTGTGCAAACCTAATGTTAACAGTTTAAGTTAACTTTCCACATGATTCTGAGTTGTTTAAAACTGGTTTCATGCCTGTGCTGAGCAAGACAAAAAAGTTATTTTCTCAGGGCATGAAATGCTTTGACATTACCAAGAGTATACATTTCAATTTTACACCAAACTACTGTGTGCAAACCTAATGTTAACAGTTTAAGTTAACTTCCCACATGATTATGAGATGTTTAAAACTGGTTTCATGCTTCTGCCGAGCAAGACAAAAAAGTTGTTTTCTCAGGGCATACAACGCTTTGACATTACCAAGCGTATACATTTCAATCTTACACCAAACTACTGTGTGGAAACCTAATGGAAACACCTTAAGTTTACATTCAACATGATTCTGAGTTCTTAAAAACTGATTTCATGCCTCTGTTGAGCAAGACAAAAAAGTTGTTTTCTCAGGACATGCATGCTTTGACATTACCAATAGTATACACTTCTATTTTACACCAAACTACTGTGTGCAAACCTAATGTTAACAGTTTAAGTTAACTTTCCACATGATTCTGAGTTGTTTAAAACTGGTTTCATGCCTGTGCTGAGCAAGACAAAAAAGTTATTTTCTCAGGGCATGCAATGCTTTGACATTAACAAGAGTATACATTTCAATTTTACACCAAACTACTGTGTGCAAACCTAATGTTAACAGTTTAAGTTTCTTTCCACATGATTATGAGATGTTTAAAACTGGTTTCATGCTTCTGCAGAGCAAGACAAAAAAGTTGTTTTCTCAGGGCATACAACGCTTTGACATTACCAATAGTATACATTTCAATTTTACACCAAACTACTGGGTGCAAACCTAATGTTAACAGTTTAAGTTAACTTTCCACATGATTCTGAGTTGTTTAAAACTGGTTTCATGCCTCTGCTGAGCAAGACAAAAAAGTTATTTTCTCAGGGCATATAATGTTATGACATTTCCAATAGTATACATTTAAATTTTACACCAAACTACTGTGTGTTAACCTAATGCAAACACCTTAAATCTACTTCCCAAATGATTCTGAGTTGTTTAAAACCTGTTTCATGCTTCTGTTGAGCAAGACAAAAAAGTTGTTTTCTCAGGGCAAGCAATGCTTTGACATTACCAATAGTATACATTTCAATGTTACACCAAACTACTGTGTGGAAACCTAATGGAAACACCTTAAGTTAACTTTCCACATGATTCTGAGTTCTTAAAAACTGATTTCATGCCTCTGTTGAGCAAGACAAAAAAGTTGTTTTCTCAGGACATGCATGCTTTGACATTACCAATAGTATACACTTCAATTTTACACCAAACTACTGTGTGCAAACCTAATGTTAACAGTTTAAGTTAACTTTCCACATGATTATGAGATGTTTAAAACTGGTTTCATGCCTCTGTTGAGCAAGACAAAAAAGTTGTTTTCTCAGGGCATACAATGCCTTGACATTACCAATAGTATACATTTCAATTTTACACCAAACTACTGTGTGGAAACCTAATGGAAACACCTTAAGTTAACTTTCCACATGATTCTGAGTTCTTAAAAACTGATTTCATGCCTCTGTTGAGCAAGACAAAAAAGTTGTTTTCTCAGGACATGCATGCTTTGACATTACCAACAGTATAGACTTCAATTTTACACCAAACTACTGTGTGCAAACTTAATGTTAACAGTTTAAGTTAACTTTCCACATGATTCTGAGTTGTTTAAAACTGGTTTCATGCCTGTGCTGAGCAAGACAAAAAAGTTATTTTCTCAGGGCATGCAATGCTTTGACATTACCAAGAGTATACATTTCAATTTTACACCAAACTACTGGGTGCAAACCTAATGTTAACAGTTTAGGTTAACTTTCCAGATGATTCTGAGTTGTTTAAAACTGGTTTCATGCCTCTGCTGAGCAAGACAAAAAAGTTATTTTCTCAGGACATGCATGCTTTGACATTACCAATAGTATACACTTCAATTTTACACCAAACTACTGTGTGCAAACCTAATGTTAACAGTTTAAGTTAACTTTCCACATGATTATGAGATGTTTAAAACTGGTTTCATGCTTCTGCAGAGCAAGACAAAAAAGTTGTTTTCTCAGGGCATACAACGCTTTGACATTACCAAGCGTATACATTTCAATCTTACACCAAACTACTGTGTGGAAACCTAATGGAAACACCTTAAGTTTACTTTCAACATGATTCTGAGTTCTTAAAAACTGATTTCATGCCTCTGTTGAGCAAGACAAAAAAGTTGTTTTCTCAGGACATGCATGCTTTGTCATTACCAATAGTATACACTTCAATTTTACACCAAACTACTGTGCGCAAACCTAATGTTAACAGTTTAAGTTAACTTTCCACATGATTCTGAGTTGTTTAAAACTGGTTTCATGCCTGTGCTGAGCAAGACAAAAAAGTTATTTTCTCAGGGCATGCAATGCTTTGACATTACCAAGAGTATACATTTCAATTTTACACCAAACTACTGTGTGCAAACCTAATGTTAACAGTTTAAGTTAACTTTCCACATGATTTGAGATGTTTAAAACTGGTTTCATGCTTCTGCAGAGCAAGACAAAAAAGTTGTTTTCTCAGGGCATACAACGCTTTGACATTACCAAGCGTATACATTTCAATCTTACACCAAACTACTGTGTGGAAACCTAATGGAAACACCTTAAGTTTACTTTCAACATGATTCTGAGTTCTTAAAAACTGATTTCATGCCTCTGTTGAGCAAGACAAAAAAGTTGTTTTCTCAGGACATGCATGCTTTGACATTACCAATAGTATACACTTCAATTTTACACCAAACTACTGTGTGCAAACCTAATGTTAACAGTTTAAGTTAACTTTCCACATGATTCTGAGTTGTTTAAAACTGGTTTCATGCCTGTGCTGAGCAAGACAAAAAAGTTATTTTCTCAGGGCATGCAATGCTTTGACATTAACAAGAGTATACATTTCAATTTTACACCAAACTACTGTGTGCAAACCTAATGTTAACAGTTTAAGTTTCTTTCCACATGATTATGAGATGTTTAAAACTGGTTTCATGCTTCTGCAGAGCAAGACAAAAAAGTTGTTTTCTCAGGGCATACAACGCTTTGACATTACCAATAGTATACATTTCAATTTTACACCAAACTACTGGGTGCAAACCTAATGTTAGTGTTTAAGTTAACTTTCCACATGATTCTGAGTTGTTTAAATCTGGTTTCATGCCTCTGCTGAGCAAGACAAAAAAGTTATTTTCTCTGGGCATATAATGCTATGACATTTCCAATAGTATACATTTAAATTTTACACCAAACTACTGTGTGTTAACCTAATGCAAACACCTTAAATCTACTTCCCAAATGATTCTGAGTTGTTTAAAACCTGTTTCATGCTTCTGTTGAGCAAGACAAAAAAGTTGTTTTCTCAGGGCAAGCAATGCTTTGACATTACCAATAGTATACATTTCAATGTTACACCAAACTACTGTGTGGAAACCTAATGGAAACACCTTAAGTTAACTTTCCACATGATTCTGAGTTCTTAAAAACTGATTTCATGCCTCTGTTGAGCAAGACAAAAAAGTTGTTTTCTCAGGACATGCATGCTTTGACATTACCAATAGTATAGACTTCAATTTTACACCAAACTACTGTGTGCAAACCTAATGTTAACAGTTTAAGTTAACTTTCCAAATGATTATGAGATGTTTAAAACTGGTTTCATGCTTCTGCAGAGCAAGACAAAAAAGTTGTTTTCTCAGGGCATACAACGCTTTGACATTACCAAGCGTATACATTTCAATCTTACACCAAACTGCTGTGTGGAAACCTAATGGAGACACCTTAAATCAACTTTCCACATGATTCTGAGTTGTTTAAAACTGGTTTCATGCCTGTGCTGAGCTAGACAAAAAAGTTATTTTCTCAGGGCACGCAATGCTTTGACATTACCAAGAGTATACATCTCAATTTTACACCAAACTACTGTGTGCAAACCTAATTCAAACACCTTAAATCAACTTCTCACATGATTCTGAGTTGTTTAAAACATGTTTCATGCCTCTGTTGAGCAAGACAAAAAAGTTGTTTTCTCAGGGCATACAATGCCTTGACATTACCAATAGTATACATTTCAATTTTACACCAAACTACTGTGTGGAAACCTAATGGAAACACCTTAAGTTAACTTTCCACATGATTCTGAGTTCTTAAAACTGATTTCATGCCTCTGTTGAGCAAGACAAAAAAGTTGTTTTCTCAGGACATGCATGCTTTGACATTACCAATAGTATAGACTTCAATTTTACACCAAACTACTGTGTGCAAACCTAATGTTAACAGTTTAAGTTAACTTTCCACATGATTCTGAGTTGTTTAAAACTGGTTTCATGCCTGTGCTGAGCAAGACAAAAAAGTTATTTTCTCAGGGCATGCAATGCTTTGACATTACCAAGAGTATACATTTCAATTTTACACCAAACTACTGTGTGCAAACCTAATGTTAACAGTTTAAGTTAACTTTCCACATGATTCTGAGTTGTTTAAAACTGGTTTCATGCCTCTGCTGAGCAAGACAAAAAAGTTATTTTCTCAGGACATGCATGCTTTGACATTACCAATAGTATACACTTCAATTTTACACCAAACTACTGTGTGCAAACCTAATGTTAACAGTTTAAGTTAACTTTCCACATGATTATGAGATGTTTAAAACTGGTTTCATGCTTCTGCAGAGCAAGACAAAAAAGTTGTTTTCTCAGGGCATACAACGCTTTGACATTACCAAGCGTATACATTTCAATCTTACACCAAACTACTGTGTGGAAACCTAATGGAAACACCTTAAGTTTACTTTCAACATGATTCTGAGTTCTTAAAAACTGATTTCATGCCTCTGTTGAGCAAGACAAAAAAGTTGTTTTCTCAGGACATGCATGCTTTGTCATTACCAATAGTATACACTTCAATTTTACACCAAACTACTGTGTGCAAACCTAATGTTAACAGTTTAAGTTAACTTTCCACATGATTCTGAGTTGTTTAAAACTGGTTTCATGCCTGTGCTGAGCAAGACAAAAAAGTTATTTTCTCAGGGCATGCAATGCTTTGACATTACCAAGAGTATACATTTCAATTTTACACCAAACTACTGTGTGCAAACCTAAGGTTAACAGTTTAAGTTTCTTTCCACATGATTATGAGATGTTTAAAACTGGTTTCATGCTTCTGCAGAGCAAGACAAAAAAGTTGTTTTCTCAGGGCATACAACGCTTTGACATTACCAATAGTATACATTTCAATTTTACACCAAACTACTGGGTGCAAACCTAATGTTAGTGTTTAAGTTAACTTTCCACATGATTCTGAGTTGTTTAAATCTGGTTTCATGCCTCTGCTGAGCAAGACAAAAAAGTTATTTTCTCTGGGCATATAATGCTATGACATTTCCAATAGTATACATTTAAATTTTACACCAAACTACTGTGTGTTAACCTAATGCAAACACCTTAAATCTACTTCCCAAATGATTCTGAGTTGTTTAAAACCTGTTTCATGCTTCTGTTGAGCAAGACAAAAAAGTTGTTTTCTCAGGGCAAGCAATGCTTTGACATTACCAATAGTATACATTTCAATGTTACACCAAACTACTGTGTGGAAACCTAATGGAAACACCTTAAGTTAACTTTCCACATGATTCTGAGTTCTTAAAAACTGATTTCATGCCTCTGTTGAGCAAGACAAAAAAGTTGTTTTCTCAGGACATGCATGCTTTGACATTACCAATAGTATAGACTTCAATTTTACACCAAACTACTGTGTGCAAACCTAATGTTAACAGTTTAAGTTAACTTTCCACATGATTATGAGATGTTTAAAACTGGTTTCATGCTTCTGCAGAGCAAGACAAAAAAGTTGTTTTCTCAGGGCATACAACGCTTTGACATTACCAAGCGTATACATTTCAATCTTACACCAAACTGCTGTGTGGAAACCTAATGGAGACACCTTAAATCAACTTTCCACATGATTCTGAGTTGTTTAAAACTGGTTTCATGCCTGTGCTGAGCTAGACAAAAAAGTTATTTTCTCAGGGCACGCAATGCTTTGACATTACCAAGAGTATACATCTCAATTTTACACCAAACTACTGTGTGCAAACCTAATTCAAACACCTTAAATCAACTTCTCACATGATTCTGAGTTGTTTAAAACATGTTTCATGCCTCTGTTGAGCAAGACAAAAAAGTTGTTTTCTCAGGGCATACAATGCCTTGACATTACCAATAGTATACATTTCAATTTTACACCAAACTACTGTGTGGAAACCTAATGGAAACACCTTAAGTTTACTTTCAACATGATTCTGAGTTCTTAAAAACTGATTTCATGCCTCTGTTGAGCAAGACAAAAAAGTTGTTTTCTCAGGACATGCATGCTTTGTCATTACCAATAGTATACACTTCAATTTTACACCAAACTACTGTGTGCAAACCTAATGTTAACAGTTTAAGTTAACTTTCCACATGATTCTGAGTTGTTTAAAACTGGTTTCATGCCTGTGCTGAGCAAGACAAAAAAGTTATTTTCTCAGGGCATGCAATGCTTTGACATTACCAAGAGTATACATTTCAATTTTACACCAAACTACTGTGTGCAAACCTAAGGTTAACAGTTTAAGTTTCTTTCCACATGATTATGAGATGTTTAAAACTGGTTTCATGCTTCTGCAGAGCAAGACAAAAAAGTTGTTTTCTCAGGGCATACAACGCTTTGACATTACCAATAGTATACATTTCAATTTTACACCAAACTACTGGGTGCAAACCTAATGTTAACAGTTTAAGTTAACTTTCCACATGATTCTGAGTTGTTTAAAACTGGTTTCATGCCTCTGCTGAGCAAGACAAAAAAGTTATTTTCTCAGGGCATATAATGCTATGACATTTCCAATAGTATACATTTAAATTTTACACCAAACTACTGTGTGTTAACCTAATGCAAACACCTTAAATCTACTTCCCAAATGATTCTGAGTTGCTTAAAACCTGTTTCATGCTTCTGTTGAGCAAGACAAAAAAGTTGTTTTCTCAGGGCAAGCAATGCTTTGACATTACCAATAGTATACATTTCAATGTTACACCAAACTACTGTGTGGAAACCTAATGGAAACACCTTAAGTTAACTTTCCACATGATTCTGAGTTCTTAAAAACTGATTTCATGCCTCTGTTGAGCAAGACAAAAAAGTTGTTTTCTCAGGACATGCATGCTTTGACATTACCAATAGTATACACTTCAATTTTACTCCAAACTACTGTGTGCAAACCTAATGTTAACAGTTTAAGTTAACTTTCCACATGATTCTGAGTTGTTTAAAACTGGTTTCATGCCTGTGCTGAGCAAGACAAAAAAGTTATTTTCTCAGGGCATGCAATGCTTTGACATTACCAAGAGTATACATTTCAATTTTACACCAAACTACTGTGTGCAAACCTAAGGTTAACAGTTTAAGTTTCTTTCCACATGATTATGAGATGTTTAAAACTGGTTTCATGCTTCTGCAGAGCAAGACAAAAAAGTTGTTTTCTCAGGGCATACAACGCTTTGACATTACCAATAGTATACATTTCAATTTTACACCAAACTACTGGGTGCAAACCTAATGTTAACAGTTTAAGTTAACTTTCCACATGATTCTGAGTTGTTTAAAACTGGTTTCATGCCTCTGCTGAGCAAGACAAAAAAGTTATTTTCTCAGGGCATATAATGCTATGACATTTCCAATAGTATACATTTAAATTTTACACCAAACTACTGTGTGTTAACCTAATGCAAACACCTTAAATCTACTTCCCAAATGATTCTGAGTTGCTTAAAACCTGTTTCATGCTTCTGTTGAGCAAGACAAAAAAGTTGTTTTCTCAGGGCAAGCAATGCTTTGACATTACCAATAGTATACATTTCAATGTTACACCAAACTACTGTGTGGAAACCTAATGGAAACACCTTAAGTTAACTTTCCACATGATTCTGAGTTCTTAAAAACTGATTTCATGCCTCTGTTGAGCAAGACAAAAAAGTTGTTTTCTCAGGACATGCATGCTTTGACATTACCAATAGTATCCACTTCAATTTTACTCCAAACTACTGTGTGCAAACCTAATGTTAACAGTTTAAGTTAACTTTCCACATGATTCTGAGTTGTTTAAAACTGGTTTCATGCCTGTGCTGAGCAAGACAAAAAAGTTATTTTCTCAGGGCATGCAATGCTTTGACATTACCAAGAGTATACATTTCAATTTTACACCAAACTACTGGGTGCAAACCTAATGTTAACAGTTTAGGTTAACTTTCCAGATGATTCTGAGTTGTTTAAAACTGGTTTCATGCCTCTGCTGAGCAAGACAAAAAAGTTATTTTCTCAGGACATGCATGCTTTGACATTACCAATAGTATACACTTCAATTTTACACCAAACTACTGTGTGCAAACCTAATGTTAACAGTTTAAGTTAACTTTCCACATGATTATGAGATGTTTAAAACTGGTTTCATGCTTCTGCAGAGCAAGACAAAAAAGTTGTTTTCTCAGGGCATACAACGCTTTGACATTACCAAGCGTATACATTTCAATCTTACACCAAACTACTGTGTGGAAACCTAATGGAAACACCTTAAGTTTACTTTCAACATGATTCTGAGTTCTTAAAAACTGATTTCATGCCTCTGTTGAGCAAGACAAAAAAGTTGTTTTCTCAGGACATGCATGCTTTGACATTACCAATAGTATACACTTCAATTTTACACCAAACTACTGTGTGCAAACCTAATGTTAACAGTTTAAGTTAACTTTCCACATGATTCTGAGTTGTTTAAAACTGGTTTCATGCCTGTGCTGAGCAAGACAAAAAAGTTATTTTCTCAGGGCATGCAATGCTTTGACATTAACAAGAGTATACATTTCAATTTTACACCAAACTACTGTGTGCAAACCTAATGTTAACAGTTTAAGTTTCTTTCCACATGATTATGAGATGTTTAAAACTGGTTTCATGCTTCTGCGGAGCAAGACAAAAAAGTTGTTTTCTCAGGGCATACAACGCTTTGACATTACCAATAGTATACATTTCAATTTTACACCAAACTACTGGGTGCAAACCTAATGTTAACAGTTTAAGTTAACTTTCCACATGATTCTGAGTTGTTTAAAACTGGTTTCATGCCTCTGCTGAGCAAGACAAAAAAGTTATTTTCTCAGGGCATATAATGCTATGACATTTCCAATAGTATACATTTAAATTTTACACCAAACTACTGTGTGTTAACCTAATGCAAACACCTTAAATCTACTTCCCAAATGATTCTGAGTTGTTTAAAACCTGTTTCATGCTTCTGTTGAGCAAGACAAAAAAGTTGTTTTCTCAGGGCAAGCAATGCTTTGACATTACCAATAGTATACATTTCAATGTTACACCAAACTACTGTGTGGAAACCTAATGGAAACACCTTAAGTTAACTTTCCACATGATTCTGAGTTCTTAAAAACTGATTTCATGCCTCTGTTGAGCAAGACAAAGAAGTTGTTTTCTCAGGACATGCATGCTTTGACATTACCAATAGTATACACTTCAATTTTACACCAAACTACTGTGTGCAAACATAATGTTAACAGTTTAAGTTAACTTTCCACATGATTATGAGATGTTTAAAACTGGTTTCATGCTTCTGCAGAGCAAGACAAAAAAGTTGTTTTCTCAGGGCATACAACGCTTTGACATTACCAAGCGTATACATTTCAATCTTACACCAAACTACTGTGTGGAAACCTAATGGAAACACCTTATGTTTACTTTCAACATGATTCTGAGTTCTTAAAAACTGATTTCATGCCTCTGTTGAGCAAGACAAAAAAGTTGTTTTCTCAGGACATGCATGCTTTGACATTACCAATAGTATACACTTCAATTTTACACCAAACTACTGTGTGCAAACCTAATGTTAACAGTTTAAGTTAACTTTCCACATGATTCTGAGTTGTTTAAAACTGGTTTCATGCCTGTGCTGAGCAAGACAAAAAAGTTATTTTCTCAGGGCATGCAATGCTTTGACATTAACAAGAGTATACATTTCAATTTTACACCAAACTACTGTGTGCAAACCTAATGTTAACAGTTTAAGTTTCTTTCCACATGATTATGAGATGTTTAAAACTGGTTTCATGCTTCTGCGGAGCAAGACAAAAAAGTTGTTTTCTCAGGGCATACAACGCTTTGACATTACCAATAGTATACATTTCAATTTTACACCAAACTACTGGGTGCAAACCTAATGTTAACAGTTTAAGTTAACTTTCCACATGATTCTGAGTTGTTTAAAACTGGTTTCATGCCTCTGCTGAGCAAGACAAAAAAGTTATTTTCTCAGGGCATATAATGCTATGACATTTCCAATAGTATACATTTAAATTTTACACCAAACTACTGTGTGTTAACCTAATGCAAACACCTTAAATCTACTTCCCAAATGATTCTGAGTTGTTTAAAACCTGTTTCATGCTTCTGTTGAGCAAGACAAAAAAGTTGTTTTCTCAGGGCAAGCAATGCTTTGACATTACCAATAGTATACATTTCAATGTTACACCAAACTACTGTGTGGAAACCTAATGGAAACACCTTAAGTTAACTTTCCACATGATTCTGAGTTCTTAAAAACTGATTTCATGCCTCTGTTGAGCAAGACAAAAAAGTTGTTTTCTCAGGACATGCATGCTTTGACATTACCAATAGTATACACTTCAATTTTACACCAAACTACTGTGTGCAAACCTAATGTTAACAGTTTAAGTTAACTTTCCACATGATTATGAGATGTTTAAAACTGGTTTCATGCTTCTGCAGAGCAAGACAAAAAAGTTGTTTTCTCAGGGCATACAACGCTTTGACATTACCAAGCGTATACATTTCAATCTTACACCAAACTGCTGTGTGGAAACCTAATGGAGACACCTTAAATCAACTTTCCACATGATTCTGAGTTGTTTAAAACTGGTTTCATGCCTGTGCTGAGCTAGACCAAAAAGTTATATTCTCAGGGCACGCAATGCTTTGACATTACCAAGAGTATACATCTCAATTTTACACCAAACTACTGTGTGCAAACCTAATTCAAACACCTTAAATCAACTTCTCACATGATTCTGAGTTGTTTAAAACATGTTTCATGCCTCTGTTGAGCAAGACAAAAAAGTTGTTTTCTCAGGGCATACAATGCCTTGACATTACCAATAGTATACATTTCAATTTTACACCAAACTACTGTGTGGAAACCTAATGGAAACACCTTAAGTTAACTTTCCACATGATTCTGAGTTCTTAAAAACTGATTTCATGCCTCTGTTGAGCAAGACAAAAAAGTTGTTTTCTCAGGACATGCATGCTTTGACATTACCAATAGTATAGACTTCAATTTTACACCAAACTACTGTGTGCAAACCTAATGTTAACAGTTTAAGTTAACTTTCCACATGATTCTGAGTTGTTTAAAACTGGTTTCATGCCTGTGCTGAGCAAGACAAAAAAGTTATTTTCTCAGGGCATGCAATGCTTTGACATTAACAAGAGTATACATTTCAATTTTACACCAAACTACTGTGTGCAAACCTAATGTTAACAGTTTAAGTTTCTTTCCACATGATTCTGAGTTGTTTAAAACTGGTTTCATGCCTGTGCTGAGCTAGACAAAAAAGTTATTTTCTCAGGGCACGCAATGCTTTGACATTACCAAGAGTATACATCTCAATTTTACACCAAACTACTGTGTGCAATCCTAATTCAAACACCTTAAATCAACTTCTCACATGATTCTGAGTTGTTTAAAACAAGTTTCATGCCTCTGTTGAGCAAGACAAAAAAGTTGTTTTCTCAGGGCATACAATGCCTTGACATTACCAATAGTATACATTTCAATTTTACACCAAACTACTGTGTGGAAACCTAATGGAAACACCTTAAGTTAACTTTCCACATGATTCTGAGTTCTTAAAAACTGATTTCATGCCTCTGTTGAGCAAGACAAAAAAGTTGTTTTCTCA
Source organism: Mobula birostris (assembly GCF_030028105.1). Taxonomy (NCBI): domain Eukaryota; kingdom Metazoa; phylum Chordata; class Chondrichthyes; order Myliobatiformes; family Myliobatidae; genus Mobula; species Mobula birostris. The sequence continues at coordinate 117,769,606 of NC_092371.1, read as the reverse complement.
GGACATGCATGCTTTGACATTACCAATAGTATAGACTTCAATTTTACACCAAACTACTGTGTGCAAACCTAATGTTAACAGTTTAAGTTAACTTTCCACATGATTCTGAGTTGTTTAAAACTGGTTTCATGCCTGTGCTGAGCAAGACAAAAAAGTTATTTTCTCAGGGCATGCAATGCTTTGACATTAACAAGAGTATACATTTCAATTTTACACCAAACTACTGTGTGCAAACCTAATGTTAACAGTTTAAGTTTCTTTCCACATGATTATGAGATGTTTAAAACTGGTTTCATGCTTCTGCAGAGCAAGACAAAAAAGTTGTTTTCTCAGGGCATACAACGCTTTGACATTACCAATAGTATACATTTCAATTTTACACCAAACTACTGGGTGCAAACCTAATGTTAACAGTTTAAGTTAACTTTCCACATGATTCTGAGTTGTTTAAAACTGGTTTCATGCCTCTGCTGAGCAAGACAAAAAAGTTATTTTCTCAGGGCATATAATGCTATGACATTTCCAATAGTATACATTTAAATTTTACACCAAACTACTGTGTGTTAACCTAATGCAAACACCTTAAATCTACTTCCCAAATGATTCTGAGTTGTTTAAAACCTGTTTCATGCTTCTGTTGAGCAAGACAAAAAAGTTGTTTTCTCAGGGCAAGCAATGCTTTGACATTACCAATAGTATACATTTCAATGTTACACCAAACTACTGTGTGGAAACCTAATGGAAACACCTTAAGTTAACTTTCCACATGATTCTGAGTTCTTAAAAACTGATTTCATGCCTCTGTTGAGCAAGACAAAAAAGTTGTTTTCTCAGGACATGCATGCTTTGACATTACCAATAGTATACACTTCAATTTTACACCAAACTACTGTGTGCAAACCTAATGTTAACAGTTTAAGTTAACTTTCCACATGATTATGAGATGTTTAAAACTGGTTTCATGCTTCTGCAGAGCAAGACAAAAAAGTTGTTTTCTCTGGGCATACAAAGCTTTGACATTACCAAGCGTATACATTTCAATCTTACACCAAACTGCTGTGTGGAAACCTAATGGAGACACCTTAAATCAACTTTCCACATGATTCTGAGTTGTTTAAAACTGGTTTCATGCCTGTGCTGAGCTAGACAAAAAAGTTATTTTCTCAGGGCACGCAATGCTTTGACATTACCAAGAGTATACATCTCAATTTTACACCAAACTACTGTGTGCAATCCTAATTCAAACACCTTAAATCAACTTCTCACATGATTCTGAGTTGTTTAAAACAAGTTTCATGCCTCTGTTGAGCAAGACAAAAAAGTTGTTTTCTCAGGGCATACAATGCCTTGACATTACCAATAGTATACATTTCAATTTTACACCAAACTACTGTGTGGAAACCTAATGGAAACACCTTAAGTTAACTTTCCACATGATTCTGAGTTCTTAAAAACTGATTTCATGCCTCTGTTGAGCAAGACAAAAAAGTTGTTTTCTCAGGACATGCATGCTTTGACATTACCAATAGTATAGACTTCAATTTTACACCAAACTACTGTGTGCAAACTTAATGTTAACAGTTTAAGTTAACTTTCCACATGATTCTGAGTTGTTTAAAACTGGTTTCATGCCTGTGCTGAGCAAGACAAAAAAGTTATTTTCTCAGGGCATGCAATGCTTTGACATTACCAAGAGTATACATTTCAATTTTACACCAAACTACTGGGTGCAAACCTAATGTTAACAGTTTAGGTTAACTTTCCAGATGATTCTGAGTTGTTTAAAACTGGTTTCATGCCTCTGCTGAGCAAGACAAAAAAGTTATTTTCTCAGGACATGCATGCTTTGACATTACCAATAGTATACACTTCAATTTTACACCAAACTACTCTGTGCAAACCTAATGTTAACGGTTTAAGTTAACTTTCCACATGATTATGAGATGTTTAAAACTGGTTTCATGCTTCTGCAGAGCAAGACAAAAAAGTTGTTTTCTCAGGGCATACAACGCTTTGACATTACCAAGCGTATACATTTCAATCTTACACCAAACTACTGTGTGGAAACCTAATGGAAACACCTTAAGTTTACTTTCAACATGATTCTGAGTTCTTAAAAACTGATTTCATGCCTCTGTTGAGCAAGACAAAAAAGTTGTTTTCTCAGGACATGCATGCTTTGTCATTACCAATAGTATACACTTCAATTTTACACCAAACTACTGTGTGCAAACCTAATGTTAACAGTTTAAGTTAACTTTCCACATGATTCTGAGTTGTTTAAAACTGGTTTCATGCCTGTGCTGAGCAAGACAAAAAAGTTATTTTCTCAGGGCATGCAATGCTTTGACATTACCAAGAGTATGCATTTCAATTTTACACCAAACTACTGTGTGCAAACCTAATGTTAACAGTTTAAGTTAACTTTCCACATGATTTGAGATGTTTAAAACTGGTTTCATGCTTCTGCAGAGCAAGACAAAAAAGTTGTTTTCTCAGGGCATACAACGCTTTGACATTACCAAGCGTATACATTTCAATCTTACACCAAACTACTGTGTGGAAACCTAATGGAAACACCTTAAGTTTACTTTCAACATGATTCTGAGTTCTTAAAAACTGATTTCATGCCTCTGTTGAGCAAGACAAAAAAGTTGTTTTCTCAGGACATGCATGCTTTGACATTACCAATAGTATACACTTCAATTTTACACCAAACTACTGTGTGCAAACCTAATGTTAACAGTTTAAGTTAACTTTCCACATGATTCTGAGTTGTTTAAAACTGGTTTCATGCCTGTGCAGAGCAAGACAAAAAAGTTATTTTCTCAGGGCATGCAACGCTTTGACATTACCAATAGTATACATTTCAATTTTACACCAAACTACTGGGTGCAAACCTAATGTTAACAGTTTAAGTTAACTTTCCACATGATTCTGAGTTGTTTAAAACTGGTTTCATGCCTCTGCTGAGCAAGACAAAAAAGTTATTTTCTCAGGGCATATAATGCTATGACATTTCCAATAGTATACATTTAAATTTTACACCAAACTACTGTGTGTTAACCTAATGCAAACACCTTAAATCTACTTCCCAAATGATTCTGAGTTGTTTAAAACCTGTTTCATGCTTCTGTTGAGCAAGACAAAAAAGTTGTTTTCTCAGGGCAAGCAATGCTTTGACATTACCAATAGTATACATTTCAATGTTACACCAAACTACTGTGTGGAAACCTAATGGAAACACCTTAAGTTAACTTTCCACATGATTCTGAGTTCTTAAAAACTGATTTCATGCCTCTGTTGAGCAAGACAAAAAAGTTGTTTTCTCAGGACATGCATGCTTTGACATTACCAATAGTATAGACTTCAATTTTACACCAAACTACTGTGTGCAAACCTAATGTTAACAGTTTAAGTTAACTTTCCACATGATTATGAGATGTTTAAAACTGGTTTCATGCTTCTGCAGAGCAAGACAAAAAAGTTGTTTTCTCAGGGCATACAACGCTTTGACATTACCAAGCGTATACATTTCAATCTTACACCAAACTGCTGTGTGGAAACCTAATGGAGACACCTTAAATCAACTTTCCACATGATTCTGAGTTGTTTAAAACTGGTTTCATGCCTGTGCTGAGCTAGACAAAAAAGTTATTTTCTCAGGGCACGCAATGCTTTGACATTACCAAGAGTATACATCTCAATTTTACACCAAACTACTGTGTGCAAACCTAATTCAAACACCTTAAATCAACTTCTCACATGATTCTGAGTTGTTTAAAACATGTTTCA